>NC_048926.1:3897597-3936225 GCF_011077185.1 Oxyura jamaicensis | reverse complement strand
AGAGAAGAGAAGAGAAGAGAAGAGAAGAGAAGAGAAGAGAAGAGAAGAGAAGAGAAGAGAAGAGAAGAGAAGAGAAGAGAAGAGAAGAGAAGAGAAGAGAAGAGAAGAGAAGAGAGAAGTATATTATATGCAGGCTCGCTTTTGTAACCATTATTTAACATTAACACAAATTAAGCTATGGCTGCACAGATGATTCTGCTGGCCTAAAGATCATCATTTATTACAAACCAAGTCACCAGAAGGGAGCAAGGCACTTTTCAAAGGCACATATGAGAATGATTCCCACATGCAGAGGTAGACTGGATAGCCATCAGAGGCAGAGGGATGCTAGAAATACAAAAGCAACAAAACTGAGGTCCCCTCTACAAGTTACCACTGCTTAATGAGTTCCTGCCTATCAGTTAAACCAGAAGAGATATTTTGTGTGTTTTTAGCCCACCTGTTTTGCTTAAACCTCTTTCTCTAATATGTTCATCACTTGACTGCAAAAATGATATTTCAAGGAAAGTGATCCCACATGGATGACATGGAGAGACTGCATCATATCATTGGCATTTATTGTAACTGATTGATTGATTTATCTGGAAAACAACAACAAAATTGGTGGTTGGCACTGGCTGAGTAGAGGAAGGGAGACCAGACTGTAACAGTCAGTTATGGGAGTCCTTTCCCCCATAAGAGCCAGAAATACCCTGAAGCACCGTCAAGTACCCTTGTTTCTAGTACTGGTTTCCATGTGAGCCCTGTGTGGAATCAGTTTCTGCCTATCTACATACTATTCAGTCCCACTGACCCCAAACCTTTAAAAGTCATGAGCTAGACTCCGTAGGAGAGAAGTGGAGAGAGAAATAACAAGTGGTTTAATTTTCTTTGCCTTCTGTGGGATTCAGGCTTTTAAGACAGTCCTTTGTCTGCATCTTTAATCTCCTTTCATGAACATGAAATCTATAAAATAGCTTAAAGAGAGAAAAAATATAAGACACTGGAGCTTTGCTGTGATGTAGTGTTTTTGTGACAGTTTGTGGGCTCCCTCCCAAAACAGGCTGAACCCCAAACCACATTTTCCTTCATTTTCAGTTGCAGGAATCCAGAAGGATGCATGCTTTGTGCAAACAGGAACATTTTATTTAATGTGATCCATTTATTTTTCATTCTGCTGTCTGAAAACTCACTTGGCTGAGCTCTTTTCCAAGGAATTGAATTAATCCTGTTTTCTAATGAGTGTTCCAATAGGTAACTGGCTGGCAAAGTGCCAGTTTTACAATCTACAATGTACAGTACACAATGCTTAATGCCATTAATAATAATCATGAACTCGGTGGATTTGGGGTAATTCCTGTAAGATACTGGTTCCATAAACAAAAGTGGAATTGACAGCTGCTGAATAATCCTACTCTATATATTTCATTCTACTGTGTGTCTGTTTGCTGTGGATTTCTGTCTCAAATTTTGAGGAGGAAACGCCTCTCAGCATGAATAACTCATAAGTTTGAATTGAACATAGTTTTACATTTGCTTCTGTTGCTTTAAGTTGAGGATCATCAAAAGAAGTAAATTGGCTCCATTGCCTTCATTTTAATGATGCTGAGAAGCACAAAGTGAGCAGTGTCTTCCCGGCTGTCCACAGTCTCTACTTTTGATGGGAGGCTGCCATCTACAAAAGGCAATGGAGTACTCTTTCATTTCTTCTATGAGACAAAAGGATTTTGTCTCCTGTGGCATTTTGGTGAAAGAATTGCACATTGCCTTTAGAACGCCACAGAGCTGTCCCTGCAAATGAGGCACGCTGTGCTAGGAATGCAGGAAAACAAGCAGGCATCACTTGTACCACCTCCCTTACCTGTATGCAGTATGAGAGCTGCCTGGCCAGCTGAAATGTGTGGGAAATACAGAATTCATTTGCTGTCATTTGAAATAACAAACTATATACCACCTGTATGAAGTCTGTGTAGGTAGCATCCTTTCATATTGAACTCCTCCACTGAGGATACGTGAACCAGGAAGAAAGCAGCCTCTTTCATATTTTACTGATCACACTGGCAAGGTAGTATACGAAATGGCATATTAGGCATATCTCACTAGATTTATTCTTTCGTCTTGCAATAAACTCTTAGCTGTTCAGATGGCCTGACATCGGTATGCTTGGCATAAGGTGAGGTCTCCGAGTAAAACGGGATGTCACCCAGCTCAACCTTGTTCTTTGTCTTGGACTTAATATCTTCAGAAACAAAACTGCACATGGCAGAACCAACATCACTAGGTCATTTCCTACCTACTACCTTAGATCTGGCATTGCGTACAGAAATAAAGTTTGTTTTCAGGAATGTTTCTTTATGCTGGGATACATTCTGGTGTGGAGCGGCAATCTGCTTAACCCCTTTGAAGAAAGATCAGGAGGCTCTGATGAAACATAGGGTTTCCTGAAATGACATTTACTTTACTGAAAAGTGTTTACTTTTTCAGGCTTTTCCTTTCCTCCATTTCCAAACAAACTTTTTACAGATGTACTGGGATTGCTAGAACACATGTAAAGCTATAAAGGACCACCTACAAGTGGAAAAAAAAAAAATTGGAAAGAGAAGAAAATTGTTTTCACCCTTCATAACTGTAATAAACTCATGGTGGCATTTGCTGACTGCTGATATTGTCATGGTTAATGAATTTGGAGAGTACACAAGGATTGCATGAATCCACAAAGGCAGAACTTCTCGACACTCCAGCCAGCCACCATGACATGATCTCAAATAACAATTCATCCTGAAAACCACTTGCTGGTGCAGGGGTTGCTTGAAATAATTCTGCCAGTATCATATCCATGTGAGAGAGAGGAAATAGGAGTAAAAGACCCAAGTCTTCATTCTTTCTCCAGTGTTACAATACTCAACTGTGAAGAATAGTTAGTTGGATGTAATGGGAAAATAATAATAATAATAATAACAATCATAATAATAATAACCTCTGCATTTAGAAATGTGCGTGAGACTTTGGTATGTCGCAAGGCAAATACTGATTGGGCTGGTTTATCCTTTCTTGATCTGCTAAAAGCACCTACAGGTCTTCTGGAAAACTTTAGTGAAGGTATTTTGATATTCTTGGATTCTCCACTTTCATCAGTATCAGAAAAATAGGGTCAGTTAACCTGATGTAAAGAAAAGTCTCCCATTAATTAAACAGGGAGTTGCTCATGAAATTAACTGGAGAAAGTGAACTTCAAAATATCGGTTGCATTTACATTGCTGCCTTTTATTTTGCAAGTTTCTCAAAGGCAAATAATCAAGACAGAAAACAGTTCCATCTTCCAAGTCATAAAAAGAGCACAGATATATAGATAGCTTAGACATTTTCACCAAGGCATGAAGCTTTCTATCAGTCTGGATTGAAGGCAGAGAATAATAGCTCAACAAAGAGACTGATGCCAAGAGGCTGATGTTACCAAAGCTCAAAAGCACAGCAAGAAGTTCCACGAGGTTTACAGTGATGGTACTGGTCTGGTGCTCTATTTCTCTATTTCACAAGAATTAGTACAGGATGCATGGGGTTGTCCTCAGGACTTCAGCTATCCCAACACACCAAGTCATGGTGAATGGGATTAACAAAAAGGCAACAGAGAGAGAGAGAGAGAGAGAGAGTACTTCTTCCCCTTTCTTTCCATACTATTTGTCAAATGTCAGAGTGTTTCTGGGGTAGAATCATTCTGCTGATCACAAATGCAAATTTCTCAGCAAGTCCTAGACAATGTATTTGTTCTGATGATATTTGCAAAGGTAGGCTACCTTTGAATTCTCCTGGCTATTCCTGGGACTGATGACCTTGTACAGGTGAAGAAATTTAGGGGTGACAGGTGTCATATTTTGTGGAGTGAGGAAGGACTGGGAACCCAGAAATCTCATCTGCTTCCATTGAAATTGTGGGAGCTCGGCAGAAAAATTCCCCTGACTATCCAAAAGTTGCTTTCTTTACTCCAGAAATGAACATACTAGAACATCCTGAGTTTTTAGTGTTATTATGTATTCATATTGCTCACTAGAGAAGTTCCTTGTGGATTCCTTCCTTCTCCCTTCTACCTCTTACCACGTCTTTTTTTTTGCCTATACCAAGGGCTGAGAGCTGATTTTATTATACCTGTGCCTGATTTTATTATACGTTATCACCAGACAGAGGGGGGTCTAGTGAACATTTGACAAGACAAGTCTTTTTGCCAGATTTTACATTCACAGGACACTTACATGTTGCTCCTTTTGATATAAGAATAATAATATTGTGTTGATCTACTTTAGCACCAGCATTGTGCTCTGTAATTGTACAAGCAATACAGAAGGGAGCAATCCCTAGACAGGCATTATAACCTGACTAGCAGAGGAGGCACAGGCTGTTCTGAATTGAGAGCTGGAGAATGTATAAATCATGTGAACCAGTATGAAATTAAATGACTGACCTCTGTACAGTTCAGAGACACAGTTCCCAGGCCCTGCCAATCCACTAAGATGGATTTCTGAGCTGTCACTAGAGTCCTTTGAAAACAACCTCTTTGACAGTTAAAACGAATTGGCAGAAGAGACATATGGGCATTGTAGCCTCCAGATTGATGAGGTATTTGAGAGAGAGCAAGTTACCCATGTAGGTTACTTATAATGCCTTGCAACTCTACAACTGACTCCTGTTTCTTGCCTTGAGCTTCACAGGATGCACAAGACTTTGGGGTTTGTTTCTGCACATCAGAAAACCCCAAACTGAGGCACTAATTATGCAGACATTATGATGAAGGGATGCAGGTATGACCTCCACCAGAATGCATCTCTAGGGAAAGCAAGTTTCCCCTTTCAGCAGGGAGATCCTCCCTTATTTTTTTTTGTCAATGCAATTTTTCTCTTGATGGCCTCTTGTGTGTCATTGACTCAACAAGGCAGGTTTGTTTTTTGTTTGATTGGTTGTTTATAAATTACTGATTTTAAAATCAGTGGTTTGCTGTTGGCTCCTTCATACCTCAAGTAGATGGGCAAGCATTAAAACTGAGCTCTCAGAACTGGAGCCTTGGGAAAATGATGCCCAGTCTGTAAAGATGGAAATTCTAGCACCAGCCTTGCCTTCAGACTTGAATTGATGTGAGGTTATAGCTCATTTTTCCACAGCTCTAAGGCAGTTTTCATTCTGACTTCTATACTTGTAAAAATCAGGGCAGTGAGCAACTATATACAACCAAAGAAGCAGGATCCAGTCTTGCCTCCTGTAATGTACTAACAGTACAATGTTCCATTAACTCTTTGGACTTCATGAATTCTCTCGTTACTTGCATGAAAAATAAATTTAGAGATCTAAAGCTTCTTTGGAGTTAGAAGAGAGAAAAAGGTCTTCACAGCAACACAGCCCCAAAGTGTATATTGTCCTGAAGCTCTTCTCTCTTTAGGACAATTTCAAGATAGCTTTGGTCATTTCCAAAGCCCTGCATGGGATCAGCTCAAGCTGCTTGAGTGACTAGTTCAGCTTGAGTGATCACATCCATGAAAAATGCAGCTGTCAACCTGAAGTATACAGCTGCATGGAAAACAATTTTCTCTCTCATGCAAATGTGAATATGAAAGCACTTTTTTCCCGCAAAAAAATAAGATAAAAAGTCAATCTAGGGATAGTTTCATGGACTGAAAAATTCAAAATGATCTTTCAGCACAGGTCAGCTCCAGCACTACCATGTATTGATTAAGTTTTACCATTTTCTTTTTTGTTAATATTCCCCCTTTTAAAATATAATTATACCAATGTTCATTTTTCCATTGGAGAGAGAGAGAAAAGGAGGGGAAAAAAAAAAAAAAAAATCAGGTTGAAAGAAAAATTTCTAAAAAAATATTGCTATGTCTAGTGGAAAGTCAGACTTGTGTGGGCCAGGGAGAAAGTTTTCTTGGCAAATGCCTAAACCTGAATTCAATTCCAGAAGAGAGAGCAGGTCAGCCACACTGTTCAGGAACTAAAGATCAAATATCTCCCTTTCTCTAGTCATGGTTCTGTTGGTAGGACTTGTAAGGTCTCTGGGAGAAATATCTGTCCCTGTTTTTCTACAAGGTGTGATCTAATGGAGATGGGCAATAAGACTGTATAACAGAGTTGACACAAAAAAAAAAAAAAAAAAAAAAAATACATCCTCTGATTTTTTTGTTCCCCAAATGTCCTTCTGATAGCTAAAAGGAAACTAGAGAAAAAAAATGCAAGAGTTATAGAGAATAAACTACAACTGAAGGAAATTCTGCAGTGGATTTTAGTTAGATCAGGATTTCACACTGTTCTTCTGCACATATGTATAAATTCTCAAGGTATCAAGGTAGCACTCATTACTCCCACATTACATGAGGAAAGTGAGACACATGAAGGGATGTTTAATGTTTGCCATGTATGACTTGGACCAATGATTATGGCAATAGTAGGGATTTTTAATTTGTGATCAGTTTGTAGACCCAATCAAATATTTTTGGCCAAGAACAGTATGATCAGCTATTATTTAATTCATATTTATTCTCCTCCTCCAAGCAACAGATTTATTCTCTCATTTAGACTCATTTCTTTTTCTCAATAGTTCATGCTTCATTTTTCTTTTTTCTTCTTTCTAGAGATTTAGTAATATCTCCACCCTCTGTTGATCTTTGGTAGAGCTGAATACAATATATCTCTGAGATAAATAGTTATCTAAAATTTGGTTCAGTACATCCTATGCTATTGGTAAGAGGCAATGAAGACTTATTTTTAAGGTTTTTGTTTGTTTGTTTGTTTGTTTGTTTGTTTAAGTGTCCATAGCTACAAAATGGGACATATACTTTTAAAATTACAATTATTATTATTATTATTAAAATCACTCATTTAAAAATACAGTCATTTTTTGTGTTAAGGTGCTGATGCAATTAGGGAAAGGGAAAATGACATATTTTTTTTCTTATATTATAAAAACTGCCTTGAATATGAATAAATATTTTTTTCCCAAAATATTTTGTTTAACTGGGGATTTAAATTGTTCATTTGTTGGATTGTTTGATTTCCCCCATTCCATTAAATAAGTCAAAGTACTTTACTTTGGCCTGGCTCAAGCTATTTTCTCTTTTCTTCTTGATTGTTTGCTAAATCCATCATTTGTCCAGTTTTTCTTCTGGGTTTGCAGAGGTCAACAAGGATGTCAGGTTAAAAACATCTTGTGACAGAGCTGAGCTACCTTCTCCATAGTGTCATTTTTTAATACCCTATTCTGCACAGCCAGAAGAACCAGCTTATTTTGAATGTCGCTAGGGTGGGGTTTTGTTTGTTTATTCATGTTTATTAAGTCTATAGATATAGACAATTAAAGGATTTTTCAGCAAATTAATTGCAATATGGGAGGAGATTACTCTTTCCTCCCCTCCCTCCTAAACCCCCCCTCCCCCCCCCAGCTAAATGTCCCCTTAGTCTTGTTATTGTTCTAAAGCTCTAAAGCATAAAATTGTATTTTTTATTGCTACAAATGACCTTCAAAATTCAAGACAAGGCTGACTTCTGCTTGACTGTAATATTTTGGATCATTAATTTCACTAGAGATATTCTGATTTGTAATTTTATTAAGTTTCAGAGCATAACCGCTCTTAATACTGTGTTTCTAAATATGATGGGCCGTATGCTCAACCAGCACAAGTCAGCACAGATATAATGACTCTGCTACATTGCTCCACACCAACTTAGACTACGGGTGTCTGTTCTTTGCATTTGGTTTCAGCCACAGTACAATATCCACGAATAATTCTTGCTGTGATGCATATTAAATATCTCTAATAGTTGATTAAGATATTTTTGTTAGGAAGGAGCAGATGGTCTAGTGGATGGTGTGTTATTATTATCCTTCTTGTCGGAATCAATTTGCAGAGCACTGGCAGCATACATCCACTTTACAAAATGATGGTAGGATCCTATGACATGATGTGTTTGTTCCACACTGGACTGGTGTGCATGGCTGTGCAATGACAACCCATCTAACCCCAGGGGGATCACCTTTCAGTGGGATAGAACAAACCACACTATGCACTCATTTTGTTTTCTGTGTCATTCCTGCACAATTTAAGCACTTCTAAAGCCTACAGCATTGTAGGCTCTGTCCACCTCATAGTTTTCCCATAAGATGTGGAAAACAGAGAACGTGGGAGACTTCTGAAAAGACAGGGAAAAAGTTCAAAGCGTGGATTTGGATGAACAACTCCTACGTTTTCAGTGAATGTCCTAATCAGAGGTTATGGGCCATGGGGAGGGCTGGCCTTTCATCGTCTCTTCTGCTGAAACCTTTGTGCTGTATTTCAATAGATGAACTGAGCCAGGGAGAGGCTGAATGACTCCATGCCCTGGCAGTTCAATGCCGTCTGCAAGCTGGAACGGTCCCGCACCAGTCTCAGCACCCATGATTAACTATTTATACAACATAAAACAGCACCCGCAGCAGAAAGCTGGAGAGTGTGGAGGAGGGACCAAGTGTCTCGCCACTAGGCAACCTGCAGAGCATCATAATTAATTCACTGACCTGGGATACACAAGTTCAGGTCATCAGCAACAGAAAAGGAAATTGAGTTGGACTTTTCACAGCATAGGTAAATATCCCAGCCCTTGGCCGTGAGGTGATGGAAGACCACTCCTGTTGCCTAGAGTTACGCTTGGCAAAGTTAACCTAATCCCTGCACTGCAAACTTGGACCAAAGTAATAGGTTTGGACAAAAATTGCTATTTCTACAAGGAAAAAAAAGCTGTATTCTAACTTTCTTGAGGCCACATCCAAAACTGTTATTCTAATCAAGACTCCTGCTCAATGTTTCTATATTCACTAAAGCTGGTATTTTTTAACAGTGATATTTTCAGCTGATTGCACTCCTGGACATAATGACTGCAAAGAAGCCCTGCATAAATTAACATTCTTCACATTTCTAATGAAGACTATTCTTATAGAGCATTCTAATTTCACAAGACTTCATACAGAAAAAAAAAAAAAAAAAAAAAAAAAAAAAAATTTTCTCAGAATAGTGATCATAAAACCTTGCAAATCTGGTTGAACTGGCCATTTTGGCCTTAAAAGGCAACATCTCACACTCTGGGTTGATGGGTTCAAGCAACTCATGAAAATTTCTATCCTTTTCTCTGTTTATGTGATCAGGCTTCGGTATGTTCACTGACAGTGTTGCCTTCTGACCAGTGAAATTCCTTCATTACTTCTCAAGGTGCAGGGTGCAGAAAATAGCAGAGGAAGCATTTCAAATATGCAGATGCATTTCAAATAAACCATGAATGGCCTTACAGGTTTTGTATATTTACTGTATTTGAGAAAGACATTTCTTTTCATTCAGAGATCTCAAAACACTTTCCAGAGCACAGTTTCAGGAGCTGGTAGCCAACGTGGACACAAAAGGTTAAAAAAGGTTTCATTCTGAACCCAGTAGGCATGAAGGTTCATGTATTAGACTTAAAAAGCTTCCAGAGTTGTTAACATTTCATGCTGGTCATAGGCTGTAATGATGAAGAGTTTACAATTAAAGCTGATGATCTGGAAAATAAGGAGTGAATTCAAAACTACTTTGTCTGAAGAGTCTGAAATTATGAGAAAGTTTAGCACCCGGTGTCTCGTGTCTCAGTCCTCTTATCTTGACTGATCTTGCACTAATCTGTAATTCTGCAAAGCGATTAAAACTAAGTAATTTTTTTTAAGCAGTCTCTCTCTGCTTATAATCAGGCTGGTTGAAAGAGCCAGTTCATTGTATAATTGTCTATAGGCAGTCAGATTGTGAAATAAACTGAAATTCCAAGATAGAAGAATTTGCTGTATCTAAAAAAGAATATATTCTGATATTTGAAAGGACAAACAAAATTTGCAGAGTAGACCAAAATTTTCTAGGCTAATAGGAACACAGAAATACTGATTGCAAAAGAATCAAAGAAAAAATGGAGCAGATTTTGGACAGATAAAATTTGATTCTGCAAAATCATTGATGAAGGTTAGGATGTAATAGGCTGAATTGCTGATTGTTCCTTTTATGCTGAATCCTCTCTGCTTTTTCTTAATGATTGCTATCCCTCTGCCCCTGTGGTAGTTTCTGGTTTAATATTTAAACAGGGGAAATTCATGTACACTCTTTACATTATTTTTTTTCTGGGAAGCTATGATTAATTAACTTCAATTTATGAATGATAAAAAAAATGTGCATATCACAAATTCTTTATATTTGATGATAGAGCTCTCAAGAAGGTATGAATTTGGCTGTTACAAACATTTGAGCCTCTTTGGCTTTCACTGCATTTTCTTTGGGCAAGTATTTTCATGGTCCTTAGCACAAAATTGACATTTTTACATGCCACAGATCTGAACCACTGAGTTCAGACCTGACAACTACAAGTATCTCATATAATCTGCTGCATAAACTTATTAAAATTTCCATTACTTCATAAAGAGAAGCATCTCACAAATGGTTGGTTCTTGCCTTACAGTTGCAAGAATTCCTTTATCGTATGCTATAACTTCTTGCAAAATAGGTACATCTCTCTTGAACATTTCTTCAGAAGATTTTCTCACCAGTACCACTTCCAGTGGTCTTTCTTCCTTTCCCCCTTTTTGTAAATTATTAGACCATGTTTGTCAATTTACAACTGCTGCCTCAGCCACCATCTACTGCTTCTAGGTCATCCCCTTCTCAACTGTTCCAACGAATGAACACTCCCATTATCAGAGTATGAAAATATTGAGATACTTGCCTTCGGGATTCGTGATTTTGCACTGTGCTGTTGAATTACATGGTATTTTTCTTAAGGAAGTCTCCAAGGTCATGCCACGTGCAATATCTGCACAGAAAAATGGTGCCCTCTGCCAGCATGAGCAGGAAAACAGCATGGTCCAGGACCACTTTGTCCCTGCAGAACAATATGTTTTTCAGTGTTATCCCTTGCTGTCTCCTTGTTAGCCACTACCTCTCCCACCCAATGATTTCTTTACAATTCTCCATCTTCACCAAGTATGTAGAATGTGGCTTGGGTAACATTTTATCCAATACCGCAAAAGCATCCAAATAAATTAGGCTTTTCATATATCTTTTGTCTAGAAGACCAGTTATCTTTCTATCAGGAAGCTATTGGAGTAATCAGGTACAATCTTATGTTTTGTGAACATATCTTTTTTCAGCTGTTTTCAAACCATCTGAACAACGATTTCTTGCTACAACCTTCACATTGGCACTACTGGGAACATCATTTATTTAAGATGTTTTTTGATGTAGTAGCAAAAGTCTTTTTGACTCATGAGGTTCTGTACAGAAACATATTTCTAATATAGATGATAAAGTCACTAGTAATTACAGTAAGTTTTGTTGATGTTGCTGTGTTTATTTCTGGTGTTAGAGAAAGTGTAAATATGCTTTGCAAACCCCAAAGTCATCTTCATTCAGAAGACTACTGAATAAATAAGAAACTGAGTCTTCTTTTTTCTCTGGTTTTCCTCTAGTTATGTCTGGTCAGACTTTTAATTAGCGTAACATATTGGATCCCTTCTCAGTTGCTTTCCACTGTGGCTGGCCATTTACATCTGTACACAGTGGGTGTTAAACAGCATAGCTCTGATGTGCCTTATTTTTACAGTGACCTTTCACAGGTGTGAATGATTATACAAGGTACCAGAGACTGGTAAATCGGCCCATCTTTGGACAGTAAACAGATTAGCAGCTGGTATGTGTTTGAGTGGTTTCCTAAAGGAAAATGGCACTGCAGCATGAGACAGGATGGGATGCAGCAAGACTGTTTTTTGTGTGTGTGTCAAACTTTTGGCTCTGTTCTGCTCTTTTAAAATCTCTTTTTCAACTCTACAGGCTTATGTATCTATACACAGAGCCAAAAAATTACCTCATGGGTGTCCACAATCTGCAATCAACCAGGTTAACACAGCAGAGGCAGTTATTGATCATCATATGAAGTGGCTTTGCTCTCTTTTTGCATCACACTATGGCTGCGCTAAGCAAATACCTCCATATGACATAGTAACGGCAGATATTGACTTAATCTGGTGCCAGTCAAGGAGGTTCATTATAAATTTCACATTCTGGTCCCAGATCCTGTCTCCACTGTCTCCCTTGCATCACACTGGGGCTTTGCAAGCCTAGCAAGGGGGAGACATTGATATCAAGACGAAACTGTGTTTAACCATAAAAAACCAACATTATATAGGTAGAGCAATTCTGCTCAGATAATTCCAGGGTAATAATCTATTTCCCAGTTATGGTAGATTATTCTTAGCTTTTTCAATACCTAAACATAGACATAGATGCCATAGTTGAGGATACAGATTTGCTCTGGTCTGTCAAGGAATGAATCAATCGTCTGCTGGAAGTTCTGTGCTCACACTGCCTTTGTCAGCTTAGTATTGCCACCTCTGTATCAGCTGTTTGGGTCATCCTTTTGTTTGTGGCATGTATTATAACAAAGGCTTGACTGCTTATCACAACTTATGCTAAAGTCAGAACTTGTCAAGTAAGAATGATCCCAAATGAGAATCTTACCATTGTCATGTGCCCATATGCCCAGTAGGGGTAAAAAATGTAGGTTTTCCATTGGAGGGAAAGCTTTGCACATCAGCACACATGGCTTTATTTTCAGTCTAAAAGGTCTGCCAGAGGTAGAGATTTTCCTATTAACAGTTCCCTGAAAGATTTCTTAACAAACTGATCTCAAGCTTCAGTTTGGTTCTCCCGAGAAAGAACTCTCTTCTCCAGCCAGAAACATGTTGCTCAGTTTAGAGATTTGATGGAAACGTTTATGTACTCCTACTCATCCTAACTCAACTGATTGAAAAGATTTTTAGTAAAATAAGGTGGTAGAAGAGGGCTGAACAAGAAATGTGGTCTAAGGTCATCTGTTTGCATCTGTAATTCAAAGTAACCAGCAAAATGCAACAAGATTCACAAAATGTTTCTCTTCTGCTTGCTAAGCAGCTGGTCCATTTCAATGACTAGTTCAAATCCATTCTTTTGTGTTTCTCGGTCTTCAGGCTGTGCTCAGGCTTTTCTGTCTGCACTCCTTTCTTGTTGTATTTCTTGATTGTCTATATTTATTTGTCATAATTTCATGCTCAGTATTGTTAATACAACAACCTTCTTTCATCAACTTCCACTTTCCAAAATATCCCTCCAGTATAACTATTTTTTTTAAATCTATTTCCTATGGATTTAATTTGGAGATGGATCTGCCACCTCCCTCTTTCTTCTCTGCTGTCACTGCTTTAAGTAGACTGCCTTATTATATCATTCTGGACACACTTGTCAGTTGTTGCCCAAAATGGTTGCAACATCTTTGAATTCTGATGGAGTTTATAATCAGTGGAAGGCAAAGATGCACTTCAGATCTTCCTCTTTGTTCCTTCAGGTAATGGGGGAAGGCCTTGCTGACTGTGGAATTCTCATTTAATTTTCATCCTGATATAAAATATTAACTTCTTAGTGTAACACTTTGAAATTAATTTTGAAACACCAAATCTTGTTTGATTTTACTTTATCCAAATGAATCTATCACTTAAAAACCTTTCAAGGTAGTCTTGCAACTGAATTTGAAATATGGCTTACTTATGTTACTGGGGAGCCTTTTCATTTACTTTGTTTTTGTGCCTAAACACAACTGCAGCAGACAGAAGCCTCTCTGAGTTAAACCCTTCCTCGTTTATTCATTTGTTTATTTGTTGTTATTATTTATGACAATACCACCTATGTCTACCCTTATTATTTGAGCTCTGAATCTTGTTTCATTTATGTCATTTAGCCTGATTTCTTAATGGTTCTTGCTTCCAGGAGACATGTTCTGTGTGAGTCAGTCTGAGCTTATTTTACCAAACAGCTACTGTCAGCTATCACCAGCATTATGAAAACTGTGGTTTTATTTGTATCCCACCATGGGAGACGGTATCTTTGAAGTCTTGAAATTGTATATATTATTTACTTTTTGATTAGGTGAATAAATCACTTGAATGAAATACCAGTTGTAAAAGATTTGGAGACCTTGGCAGGCCTCCAGACCTAGGATGAGTCTGGGTTCCATGGCCACATTGTGGTTCCAATAACAGATAAACAGATACAGACTTACAGCAAAGAAAACCCTAGAATGTGATTTTTGGGGAGCAGGGTAAAGTCTGTGTGAAAGTCTGTGTTAATACAACAACCTTCTTTCATCAACTTGCACTTTCCAAAATATCCCTCCAGTATAACTATTTTTTTTTTAATCTTTTGATTCTTTGGGGATTTTGGGGGAATTCTCTGAGTGAAGACATTAGCAAGGTCTCACTACAAATTGTCTTTCCCCTCACTGAAAAGCAGTCTATGTCCATTTTAAGAAGAGATCAACTTTGAAAGAATGAAAAAGCATTGAAAATATCTCCCCTACCTATTGGATATTGTGCTTCCTGCTGTCTTTAGACCTCCTCTTGGCCTGTCTTCAGTTTGCTGCCTTGGGTTTCTTCTCTACCTCTGCTGCAAAGATGGATTCACCCATGCTATTTCCAAGCACCCTTTACAAAGCCTACAATCTCCACCTGGGCTCCACCCCTCATTGGCCTCTTGCTGCTTTGAAGCTTATCTATTTATGCCTGAGGGTTTTTGCAGTAGCAAGGTAAGAGAAATAAGAGTAATGCAAGGGTGCGTTTGGCTCCTGCTGTCCTGCAGTTCCAAAGGAACTCATAGCTGCAAGATATGGAGACTGAAATAAATTTTACAAATTTAAGGGAGAATATGTCTATTGATTATTATTGGTTGGATAGGACTATAAGTAGAAAAAGTTGCACTTCCCATGCTCTGTTCTTATACTCTCTTAAATGCTCCTTTCTGGCTCCTTTCAGCAAAGGGAAAGATGGATTTCAGATCTGTTCTCCCTTTAGAAGGGATTCAATGCAATGCAGAGAAGCAGAGGAGTTTTGCCTGAAGCAGCACTAAGACGCCCTGAGGACAGTGACTCTTTGTGACTGAGCTAAAATATTCTCTCTCCCTCCTTGCCATTTTCAGGTCTCACAAGAAATTGCAACTGAGAGAGTTTAATAAGTTGGTATTCACTACTATATGTGACGGCAAACATTTCCTCTCCTCTCAGAATAATAAATCAATGTGGCAAGAGCTGTTTGGTGAATGGCATTTTAATGGAAGCCACCATCATTATAGGTGTCATAAACTGTCAGCATATTGGGTTTCATAAGGTGATTCAGCCAGACCGATTTTACTAGCACACAGCCTCTTTTCCACTCACGTGTATGAAGAAACCTCTATTAACTGCAGCTGAGGTAAAGCTGTACTAAATTTGGCCCAAGCTGGTCAGAGATGCTCTTGTTTGACTGTGTGCAGTGGATATCAGAAAGGCAATGTCCCTGAATAGCTTGCAGATGCAGAATCTGTCTGTGGGAAGTGAAAGGATTAGGGAAAGGAATTCAGTATTTATCCAAATACACGGGACATAGACACAGACATGTCAGGAACTCACAGAGGCTAACTTTAGACTGCTTTGACTAAAATTCTTTGTCTATCCTGTTGGGAACACACACAATCACAGAACAGCTGAGGTTGGAAGGGACCCCTGGAGAACATCTAGTCCAAGCTCCTGCTGGAGAAGGGTCAGCCAGAGCAGGTTGTTCAGGACCACGTCCAGGTGGGTTTTGAGCAACTGTGAGGATGGTGACTTCACAACCTCTTATAGAGTTTAACCATTCTCACAGTAAAAATAATAATAATTAAACACACACACACACACACACACAAACAACAACAACAATTTTTTTTCTCATGTTAAGAAAAATTTCCTGTTTTTCAGTTTACTCCCATTGCTTCTTTTCCTGTCACCGCTGAGAAGAGTCTATCTCTGTCTTCTTTATTCTCCCCTATTAGGTATTTACATGTGTTGATAAGATACCCCTGAGCCTTCTCTTGTCCAGGATGAACAGTCTCCCTGATATCGAGATGCTCCAGGCCTTTTTTCTTTGTGGCTCTTCATGGAGCTCACTCAGCATGTCCCCCTCTCTCTCCTGTACTTCACTTGACTGAGCACCCCAGATGTGCCTCACCAGTGCTGAGCAAAGAAGGACCACCTCCCTCAACTCAATGGCAATGCTTTGCCTAATGCAACCCAGTGGGCTATTGCCTTTTTTTTTTTTTTTTTTTCACATAGCTGGCTCATGGTCAACTTGTTTTTCATCAGAAAGAGTGATAAAAAGACAGATGCCCAGGGCCTTCTTTGCAAACCTGCTTTTCAGGCAATCTTACCACAGAGGGCTGGTGCATGGGGCACTCCTCCCTAGAACAGGACTTGGTGCTTCTCTTTGCTAAGATTCATGGCATTCCTGTGTTCTCATTCCCTTAGGCTATCCAGGTCTCTCTGAGAGGTAGCACACCCATCTCCTATATCAACCTCCCAGTTTTGCATCTTCTCCATACGTGCTGTGTTCCTTTGTCCACCTCTTTGATGAAGATATTAAATAGTATCAGCCCCAGTGTAGGTACCCCAGCAACCCTGGAGTACACCACTGACTGGACTTTGTACTGATTATTGCAACAACAGACAGCAACCAACACCTGCAGAAGATAATCAAAGCTGGCATCTTGGAGGACCATTTTCTGGAGCAGAGCAGCTCTCCCCACAGAGGGAGGACAACCTCAGCAACACTGCCCTCATGAACTTCTCCCATAGCAACCTTTTACACCATTTTAAGAACCGTTTCACCACAGCAAAAGGATATCCCAACATTACCAAGGTGAACATGTAAACACTTCAGCAGCAGCAGCTCCTCTCCTCCTCTCCTGCAAGTGGCCTGAACCAAAAGGCTGAGTGTCTTCTTGCACCCTGCACTTCTTAGCTGTCAGTTGAAAGCCAGATCAAGAGTCAAAGATCCCGTTCTCTTCAACCCTCAATTTTCATACACTGCACTCTCTCCGCCAAATAAATATTCATATTTCATTTTTGTCTCATCTTCATTCCCCCCAGGAAGTAAATATCCCTTCCCTTATTCTCCCATGACTCATCCACAAACCTTCCCACTTCTAAACTATTTTATTTTGTCTTGTCTCATGCTTGTTTATCTTGGGTAAGATCCTAACCTCACTGAAGTCAGTGGCAAAACTCCCATTGACTCAAACAGAGCCAGCATTTCTTCTTTTTGTCTTGATTAGATTGTGGGTGTGTTTTCCTTGAATATACTTAATCTTGCCCTGGTTTGATTGTAATTTTTGGAAGAGGGCCATGCTGCATCTCTGTGCATTAAGCATTGTGTAAGCATATGTGACTTACAGGATAATAATTAGTATGAAGAATTTACTGTAGCAGTTTAGAAAGGTGTGGATGGAGGTAAATAAAGGAAATCAAACATAGGTTTCCACATTTCAGGCCTAACACTTATTTGCAATGAAGGCAGGGACCACAGAAAAGAAAACATTGCTCCCATTATTACAGGCTCGGGGCTTATAAAGCATATCCACAGGGTTATAGTGCACTACAAGAGCTATTGCAGGGAAGTGCTGATGCCACAGAAAGCAAAACAGGCTGAGTGACTGCAATGCAATAACAACTCAGACAGGCTTAATGTGAGGGGAAAACAGCACCGGTGCCAACAAGGCAGAGCTTCCACTGTTCAAATGGTACAGGAAAAAAAGTGCAGCCTGACAAATGCAAAGCAAAACACAAGAGCTCACTGAAAAGCAAGGAGATGGAAACACAGGGCAAGAGGTCTGTGTTCAGACTTGCCTTTCTGCAGCACGTCTGCCTTGTGTGGAGCAGCCTAGCAAAGGCAGCCCCAGCAGGCACTGCCATGGCCTTGGTGGGCAAAAACAGTCAGCCGAGTGCCACATGGGGTTATGAGCTTCATCCTCTGCCCCCACCACGGGGAAAACAGCTTCTTCTCTCCTCTTCATAGTTATTTGTTTTGTCACTGATCTGGGATCAGAGCTGTCTTTTGTAAAGCTCGTTATAGGGAGTGACTTCCCAAAAGATAAGCACCTCTCCTGTTGCCAAGAGGATCCTCAAGGGAAATGGTAGAAATTTGTTTTCCTGAAGCCTTTAAAACTTGACTGAAGAATGCATTAAGGGGAGCCATGGGCAGTGTGGAATAGCTAAAAATATGTGTTCTGGTTCTGTGTGTGAAGATCTGTAAATTTCATAGACTGAAAACCTCACAAGGTTTTGCTGTCAACAGCTGATAATGTCTTCTAGAGTCAGTAAAATCTCTAAAAGGTCCACCCTCTTCATGCACTAAGTTTGCTAGAAGTGAGCAGAGACGATTTTGGGACTTTCTTCCCATCTCTATCTTATGAAAAATATCTAAATTATATATCTCCTGGGACAAGGCAGTGATTCTGCAATTTGTTAAGCACATCCACAAGACATGGAGGAGTGGACTGGGTATGTTTAGTGGAGTCACCACATTAAAGTTTTGTTCTGCTTTTGGCCAGCCTGTCAGATATTTTTTGAAATATTTGTGTTTTATTTTGTAATGAAAAAAATGGGTGATACTGACATTTGGAGATGTATGAAATGGAGCTCTGAATTTATCACAGCTGGCACTAACACTACCAGGAGGTGTAGGACTAACATGAACATGAAAATTCTGGTGCACTTCCTTTGGCCCAATTCATCCCATGTGTGTTTGAGGAGATCACCGCAAAATATTCAGAAGCAATGAACAGCCAGAATCCTGGAAGATGTGAAAACATTTCTTTTAACCACTTTCTTTCTGTGTCTCACAATTATGTGAAGAGAAATATTCACCAATCTAGGCCATGCTTTCCAGGTGTTGACAAAAAATCCAAGACACAAGAGGACTCTGTCAGATAAAAGCAAATCTGCTGCATAGGTCGCAAATATCATTGGTTGGTCTAAAATCTTGAACCATATTCCAGCAGAAGACAAGTCCTAGAGCTGTGAAATTTAGCAATTACTAGTAACTTGATATAGATTTTAAGGTTTATTTTAACTTTCTTTATTTGACTTAATATTACCCCACTTTTTTTTTTTCTTTTTTTTTTTTTTTTCACCAAGAAGCTCTTGATCTTCTGTAGTCTTCAAAAATATTATTCATTGCGAATATTCCAGTTTCACGGGGCTGTTTATATATCCACTGTTCAGTGACATTTCCTTCCCTATTATGTGGCTTCAGCAAATAATGAGCATGCAGTGGGAATTTCAAACTTGCATTTCAAATATTGCCTTTTTTGAGTGTAAAGTCTGCAACTGAAAATTTGATCTTAAAATCCAATGAAGCTGATATCCAGCAATATTTATGGAAAGTGAGCACAAAGAGATAAGAGGTCTTCCTCCACCAAGGGGAAGCCACAAAAATGTTCCTGTTGCCTATGCATAGCAAATCTCTTTGAGATTCATACTCCATGCTACTCAGTGCTTTTAGTTACTAATAACTAAGCAAACTTTAAACAAAAAATATATTTACCCAGTTTTAAAAAGTTAAAATTTTCAAATAGTTCACTATGAATTATTATGAATGTAAGCCCCAAGTGATTTTTTTTTTTTTTTTTTTTTGTGCAATGTTTAAAAACTAGCAAGAAAAGATATCTTTTTAAAGAGGAATTTACAGATGTCAAACACAGAAGGGGAAGACAAGCAAAAATAAAATACGATCTTTAGATTGAGATACCCAGGGTCGCAATACATTGAAGTATGTTTCAACACAGTAACTTGATATATATTTACTAAATTGTTTGGCACATTCAGCATGTCCCCAGGGAACTGTTGGAGGGAACTAGCAGTACATTTTTCACTCCTTCCCTGTGCATTAGCAGACATAAGGTCACACTAGTATAGCAAAGATGGGTGCAGCCTCAGGCTCATTAGCTCTCAGCAAGCTAGCCAGATGAGGCAGTGTGGTGTTTTCCTTTCATCATTCAAGCTTGAAAGGAAACTGTCGGCAGCCACTTGCTCTTAAAACAATGAAAATTTAGGTGACAGCAATCTCATTAGCTGAAAGGTAGCATTCAGAGGAGATGAAGATTTCTAGGTAAAGATTTCCCTCTTCTGAAGCACATAGGCACAAACTTATTAGCAAACCATATCCTTTGAATGCAAAAATTCATGTATGAGAAGAACGAATAGAGCTTGTTAAATTACAGCAACCATGCATCAGTGAATTATATTTCTTGCAGGAAAATCAATGTCTGGGTGACTGGCTTCCTTTCAGGATAATGTATACATCTAGATATATATACATATCTACTGAACAGCAGTTTAATCCCTAACCTTTGCCACAGAATTGATACTTTCCCCACAGATGTTTTCTTTGTCTTTCACAGAATCAAAATGCAGAAAATGCAAAGGGATATAAATGCTGTTATTCTCAGAGTTTTCCAGGCTTCAGCCATGATGTATGTTATGCCTGAAGATTAAACACCTTTTGCATTCCAATTACTGTATGTGAAAGTCTATTGATGATGTTTTATTGGTAATATTTCATTGCTGTAAGCTTTTAAGCTGAGTGGAGCTGGATGCTTATGTGGATTTCCTAAAGTCCAGATCTAAAACTGAAGACATATTTACGTTCAGTTTTCTATTTTTAACATGCTTCAGCTCAAAACTGACCTAACACAGAGATGTTTTCCTGCTTGTTCCACTGTAAGTGGGAACTTGACAGTATTAATGATAATTTCTAACTTCCCCGGTGGAGACAAGCTGTTGGTTTGGGTTTTTCTTGGTGATAGTGTTGTTCCACAGCATTAGCAAACACTGGAAGAAGAGCCCTTGCTCCTCCTAGGTCTCATATATGAAAGGGTTGATTACCAGAGGTGTAAAAAGCTTGTAGATGTCAAGCTTTCTGTAAAACTCCATGGCACTTCACTTCCTAGGACTGTTTTGATAATCTGAGACTTAGAGGGCTCAATTTGCTCTTCAAGTTTACATTTCAGCTTCTAATATATTTTCTTAGACTACCTCCCACTCACAGCATTAACTTCCCTTTAATGACTCCCTGCCTCAACTGTTGCTTTCCCATCTTTTATGATCTTCCCGATTCCTATCTCTCCCTAGCTCCGTAGGGCACGTTCTCTCTCCAGGAAGCAGAAATTCAATCATCTCTATTATTGCTACTGTGGTAGCACTGACGAGCCCAAACTGCCTGTCAGTGCAGCCAGAAGAGGGTCTCCAGAATATATCCCCATGGCCCAGCTGCCATTAATTTATCACCTGTGATCCAGCAAGGGACTGCCAAGTGATGTTCTCTGAGCCCCACGTAGGTGACCTTCTCTTATCTCCTGACCACCTTGCAACCCTTCAATTTGTGACTTGCCACAAACCCCCGTGGACCACAGGCTGTGTTTGTGGTGCACTTCTGCATCCCTGTTTCTGCAGGAAGTTTCTGCATTGTGCCTTCTGCCCTTTTTGACTTTGTCCTCTAAACCAGACTGTTTCCTTCAGCCTGCAAAGAATTCTCTCCCGGTTGCATTCTCATATGCAGTCTTACATAATGGTCAGACCCAAACCTGCCAGAGACACTCTCTCAATCCTCTTCTTTATGTTGGGATTTTTGCCAGAGTTTGCAAAGACTTGCATCCTGCAGTACACTCTGTTTTTGCCTAAAATTACATTTTCCTGATTTGCTTTTTTTTTTCTTTTTCCTTTAGCTTATTTTTGAAAATTACCATAGATAATATAGCAGTGTATAAAATAGCCTTCACAGTCCTTTTGTATAAACAATAACCAACTTGGATGAAGCTTGCAACTAGGGAAAGTAGGTCAAAACAATGTGACTGAATCATTCCAAAATAATCATCGGAAAGAATCAAATTCACACCCACGGGGTTTATGCAAACAGATTCAAACCTGCCAGGACTTTGGCATCTATCACCATCTCCAGTACTTAAGGGCAGGATTCACCAACGCTTTATGAGTCAAGGAAACAAAACAAAAAGTCCAAAGCTTAGAAACTAGTTTTCATCTGCATTTTTTCCAGTTTATTTGATATTCAGAGCACTCTGTATTCAGTTGTGTGCTTACCAAGTTGTGCTTTGTAGCCACATCAGCTTTTTAGTATGGTTAGGCCTGAGCTTCTCTGGGAAGTCTTTAGAAAAACAGGGGAGAAATGGGAAAATATCTTGGTCATTGGTCTTTGCAATTTTTTGCAAACTATACAGAAGGTCAGTGTAGTTATCTGTTAAGATTCCTGCAAGCAACTCTTCCTCAGTTTATAAATTTCTCTAAGAAAAGCAGAAACTGCGGGCTGTCAGCACCCATGGCAACTCAGGGTCTGACAACTGGTCCTCAGCAGGGCAACTTTTCATTCTCATATCTACAGATCTATCTGTTGTGTCTGCAACCTGAAAATATTAGCCAATGCATAACACAGTTTTAAACATTCTGCTTTTGACCTGCTTTCCAGTTTGAGACCACAGTAAGTGCAAAGTTTTCCATTTTCCAGTTATCGTGTCTTTTGTATTTATGCTAGACATGAGCCTGAACCCTAAACAAAACAAAGACATAGAAGAAACAAAAAAAAAAATCCCTAGCTCCCAATTCCTCCCACCTAATCTGAGGCATTTATATCATGATTTTGAAGTATACTCCATGGTTGGCACCATTTTCTGCAACGAGACAAAATAAAATTCTCGATAGAAATACTCCTACACATTGGAAAGTCTGAAGCTGGAAATGTGTGGCTTGTCCTAAATTTACATAGCACCTTTAGTCTGGAAGTCTCCGTTGTTTTACTGATGGCAACTCCACAGCACCACACTGTGGCAGCAGCTGGCAAGAAGGGAAACTGAGGCAAGTTATCTAAAAGCAGAGCAAGACGGGAAAAGGAGACCTCGGTGACCTAAACTGTCCCTCACTGGAGAAGAAGATGGGGAGAATCCAAAGTCTGCTTCATTTGTTTGTCAAGCCCATTGGTTTCATGCTAACAATTGACTCATGCCAGTCATCATTTTATGAGTTTAAGAGTTTATGAAGAAGCCACTTCACAAAAAACACTTCCCTAGACTCTTCACTTTTCCCAGATGAAACGTTTTCCAACATGAAATAACAAAAAATAATAAAAAAGAGAAGTGTATTATTATTAAAAAAAAAAAAAAAAACTATAGACCTTCTGTGAATCCCACCCTGTATTTCATATTTCTCCAGTGAGGCTCACATTCCTTTATTCAGATTCCAAAAGTAGAGATAATTTGTTCCAAATGTTTTCAAAGGCAATCAGCAGCATCGACTTACATTCTTTCCAGGGTTGGGTGAAAACTGTGAAATCTTCTAAACACTAATGGAGGAGTGAGCAAGGGGGAGGGATGGGGGAGAAGGGGAGAGGGAAGAAAGTGAGAGGGGACAATGAGGGAAAAGGAGGAGAGGAAAGAAAGAGAGAAAAAATGCAGAAAGGAATATGTTGATGATCTATTTGCTTATATTGTTACAGTTATGACTCTTTGAGCAGATCTGGAGAGACTTGCCGCTTGCCAGCAACATATTTCCATTGGCAAGGTAGCTAGCAGTTCTTAGCGTGATATTATGTAGCAGAGTATGATTGAGAAATAGGCCATAAAATTATATATTTATTGCAAGACTGTCAGTGAGATTTTTGCAGGGAAGCTAAACATATAACTCCCTGTGTGTTGCATGTCTATTTTGTCTGTTACAAATCTTTACTGAGCAACTCATCAGTCATTGTGCAGTCTGGACAGATGTTGCTAGTGCAAATAAAGACAAAAATGCTGCAATTTGTCTTCCATTTAAACATATATACAAGCTATGGGGTTGCTGAATGGCTGTCTTTAAGACGTAGTGTGGTTTGTGAGCTGCCTCTGGGAGCAGAGAAGGCTCCCAGTGCGCTGCCGGCTTTGCCACTGCTCCCTGTGTGGCCTTCGACAACTCATTTAATCCCTGGCTTCCCAAACCTATAAAGCAGGGACAATAACTCTTGCAGTGTTTCCTGCACGAGGATGATTGTAGGGTTTCATCTCGTGCAGCTGTTGCCTCCCCAGGTCCTGGCCAGGTACGAGTTGCCATGACACCGCTGACATACCACGCTGAAGGCCAGCAGCATGCCAAGTGGCGTTGGCCTAAGGGTGACAGCTCAGTGCCAACACCTCTCGCCACCTCCCTGCAAGCTCAAACCCCATAGCAAACCCCACAGAGAGACATTCTTACCCTCCCGGTGTTTCCAAGCTGGAGACATTTCTCCAGCCCTCTGAGAGATCAAACATCTGTTCCTTTCCCCGCATGTTGGCCTCTACCCACCTCCCAGGCCAGGCACTGTGCCATGCACGTGGTACTCCCTCCTCTCCCAGCACCAGGATGGTCCCTGCTAATTCATCCCTCCGTCCCACACGCCAGCATGCCTGCAAGCACCAACAGCCAGAGCCGCTTGTGCAGCTCCTTATTGCCAGCAAACGGACAGTAAATGATTGGTGGTTAGTGTTTAATGGGCACGTATTAACTCTTAAGCTTTCAAAAGCTCTAATTAAGCCCGGCTTTCATTTGAAATCCACCCAAAGTGGGAGAGTAGGCCATTTGTTTTTACACAGCTGAGGAATGTGTATTTAACTATCTCAGGAAGGAAAAAGAAATGAAAACCACTTGGAAATCTGGTAAACTCAACCACCTGTACTCCTTCAGCCTACTGGAAAGCTCCTCTCCCCACCACAGACCAGAGCTTTTGAGCATCTACAAGAGATGGCTGGTGTGAAACGAGGTTTATAAAAGGCTGGTTGAAAAACTCAGCAGAGCACAGAGAGTTTTAAACCAGAATTTTGTTATTGTCCACCCAGCGCTGATGAATTTATCTGCTCTGTACTTGTGTATCATAAGGCATCTATGCCCCTGCATTCCTGCTTCCCAGAGGTCCAGATCCTAAATAAGACAAGACATCTAGACAAAGCTGTGCAAACTCAGCTCTGTCTGACTAACTGTTTGGACAGGTTTGCTTTAATCATAAACAGTATAGTAAATTAACGCTAGCCATGCTGAATTGTTTTTAGTGCCTACGTGCTTTCTGCTCTGTGCCCAAATTAATGCAGTTTGTCTTCTGCCAATTACACCAGCCTCTAAAAAGTTATACTACACTTTGGGGAAACATGTTCTGAGAGATGGTAAAGGCACCCCAATTTGGGGGTCTGGAAAAGACGGCAATGAGATGTCTGGCAGTCAGTCTATGCCTGCACTCAGATGAAGAGAGTTCAGAATGAAGTGCTTATGGGCTCATGGGACTCTGCTTTTAGAGCGTGGGCAATGGTGTGTGTGAATGAGACATAAGTTTGTGAGATTTTCCTATAACACTCACCAAAACTGTAGAAATACTTAAGTTTTAAAGGTAAAATGTGAAATAAGATCTGGAAATTATACGAAAATGAGGAGTTTTTCATTTAAAGAAATGGCTTGAAAATCAGAACAATTTCCTTGGCTTCAGCAGCAACTGAAAAATATATATATTTGGTTAAAATAGGGATGAAAAGAAACTGAAAAATGGCTATAGTTTATATATATATACATATACATCAACAGCTACATTACAGGCAAATTAATGCTTTAAATAAAAAGTCAGTTAATCATGTTACAGAAAGGAGGTTTGTAATTTTAAATATCCACCTCTGCCAGTGACTTCTCTGTAATCCAGAAAGCCCTCCTAGACAATAGTTTTCACACATGGTCTCCATCATGTTGATCTTTGAGTGTCTCACTTTCTGGGTTCTCAGAGCAAGGAAATAGCTTGTGCATACATTGAGGAGCAACATACCAGGAATACCGCCATTCTGGATGGTCAGATTTTTCAAATGATTTTGTAGCCACTCCATTTTGATACTGAGATATGTTTCTGGAATTACTTTCCTCCAGACCTTTTCTGCAACACCATTTTACTTTCTCAAACTAATCAGAAAAGCAAAAAGCAAATGAAAAGAAAAAAAAAAAAAAAAAGTCTCAGCTTTTTCCAAATAGGCTTCTTCTCTGGAGCAACCAGTTCCTCCCAGTCCTGCTTGAGAGAATGTTTGCAATTAGCTTCCCAATAACACCATCTGTAAGAGCATCAGCCCAACCATGTTTTCACACCCAGGCCTTAATATGACCATGAAATCAAAACAAAGCAGTTTTTCCAACCACCTGGCAAGTTTCCCCAGGATTTCTGAATTAAAAGAACCAGTGCAAGAAATTTTGGCCTGATTCAACCACAGCTATGCTGTCTTGTAGCCCATGGTGAAAATGTCCTGCAGATTTAACCACAATCAGAACTTCCTTTTGGGCAAGGCCTTTTCCCAAGGTGTTTCTGTGGAAACTTTTGTCATCTGGCACCACCGTGCCAAGTTTGTTGTGCTTTGCATCCAGTCCTTAAACATTGACATCTGTGAGCAATATTGAAAGAAGTTTTGAAAGTAACAGGAGGGTGAGACAGAAGCAGTTGCTAGGGTTCTCCTCTGAGCTAAGTGACTCTTGACCACCAGAAGCATTTACCCTTTGTCATTGCAACTATACTACAGCCCTGGCAAACCATGGGACCTTGTGATGGGTAAACTGGGAAGGTTCTGCCTGTTTCACTCTGATGTCCTTTTAAATGACCCTGAGATTCTTTCTGCTGGTACAGCACTTCTCACCTTGTTTTAAGATCCCATTCTGTGTCTCTATGAATGCTTCCACATGGACAAGGACATGCTATAGGATCCTGGTCAACAACTATTCAAAAGCACAAAGAAGATGCTGGCACTTTATCCTCTATCTTCCAAAGAAAATCTGCTCCTACTATGCATTTTAGCCAAAAATATGATGAGATTCTGGGACTGGTTGAAGACTAATTCATACCATGCTGATATCTTTCCCCAGTGACGTGTTCAGACTCTTTCCTTCTTGGAATTGTGACATGATGGAATAGCTGCTTAATATATGCTTCTGTGCCACCCTCCATCCTGATCAGCATCATCCATATTTTTACTGGCTCCAAGACTACACATATGCAGGTTCAAACAACCACCTGGTTGGTACTCACTGGGCAATGTGAGCTGCAAAATTTCTTTTTCCAATTGCCCATTTCCCTCAATTATAAAAAAATGTTCTTCCTTTCAATCTTTCACAGTTTTCGTGAACCTTGTTAAATGCCCTCACCCAACACGCTGTGCCATGTCTCCACATATTCCCATGCCTTATCGTGAGGGGTCCTTCTTCATGTATTTTTAGGCTGCACCAAGGAAGGAACTCTCCAGGTTCTTTGGTAAATTCAGAAATCTCCACTGCAGACCTGGGCCTGATTTTGCTGATCTTAAATTGCCACCTCCAGTAGAGCTGTGCCTTTTTTTCAGCTGCTCCAGGGATCTGGTGTTTGGGCATGCCAGGAGGACTAGTCTCTACAGGCTCTTTGCAGGTTCAGGTGGGGTCTCCTTGGGTGTGTTCTGGCAAGCTGAGATAAGTCCTTGGCATCGTATGCCAAACACAAGGCTTCTACCAGATTTGGGTAACACAGCTTCTGTCCTGGGGACACGGTTCTGAGGTATCACTGAAGATGTTCAATCAAATTTGCAGCCTGAAAAGGCCCCTGCCCCTTCCCTCTATCCCTCACACACTTTTTATCCATTCTCCAAGATTTTCACTTGGACTACAAATTTAAACAGAAGCAAGAACTCCCAGGGAGTTTTCCCTCTAAAGTAATTGGCTTCTGTGTTACTCAGGCTGGGATAATGCAGCCTTTCTGTTCCAGCTCTCTGTTGGTTACAGACAATGTGGAAGATATATGTGCCCAGTCTTACCAAATCTTCCAACTGGCCCAGTTCCTCCTCCACTGACTCATCCAGACATGCTGGTCTGCACGCCTTTCATTTCGGAAGCTGATGTTTTCAGCTCCCTGAGTCCGTGTTGCAGGTCATGTTGGGCAGCACATCCTAGATTGGGCTATAACTTTCTCCATGTCCTCTGCTAGGCTTCAGGACAGCCTGAGCCTCTCTGATCTGCCTTGCCAGGTTAGGATAGGAGCTTTACCAGAGAGGTTCTGTGCCTGTTCAGACATTTTGTAGCTTTTGTCCTAAGATTTTTTTCTCTCCAAATACAGCTCAACTCTAAGCTCATTCAGGGATGGTTCCAGATACTCTTTTAAACCCTTCTTGTTTCATCTTCTGTCCTTGTTTTAGATTCTGTGTGATCGTTTCCGTTATTTGTTCCAGCTTGGATCAAGAGGAATTACCAGACTGCGATTTCTCTCCCTGGGAACCGGATCCTGCTGCTGATACTAACATGACTCCTTATGTCACAAGCAATTAATCAGTAGTCAGGGCCTCCAGGGTTGTTCTGTGAGGAGGCAGTGTTGCTACTATAGTCAAATAATGCATAAGTGCCATCCTTTTTAGTCATAAAGAATATGTAAAAATATGCCTCATTTTCCTAAGCAGAGCAGGAGCCACCCAGAACAGTTTCCATGTTTCTAAGCATTTTTCTAGTGGGCACTTCATCATCAGGACAGCACTATATAAGCCTTTATCATAGTATCTTGTTTTTCTCACTCCAACCTAAACAGCCACTGCCTAATCCCTCCCCAGACTGCTAGTATATTTAATTGTATTTAGAAATCGAGGCCAAAATTAAAGCCTTTGGTCTGAATAATCTAGTTCTCTAATGTTTGTTTGCACTGTGTCTTGGGCATTTTACTATGTTTGTGTGTTACAAGCCCTAACTGTATTTAATCAAATAATAATAATAATAATAATAATAATAATTAAAAAAAAAAACTAAACTAAACAAAATTCTCTCTATTTTTTCTGCTCTTTATTAACTGGCTTGTCCCTGAAAAACTTTCTAACTGCCTGGCTTTAAATACTAAGTCAGATAAGTTTCCACCTGCCTCGGGTATCATAGGAAATGGATTGCTTTTCAATGTGTTGCAGTTTTACTGCAATTCCATTGTAATAACACTTAGAATATATTTTTAAAAGTGTGTAATTACTCCTAAGTTTAAATGTATGACTGCATTATTAACTCTCTGTTTTAATGGAACAGAATTTTACCTGCAGTCGTACTAGAATTATTCTGACATTTTTTGTAACAGTTGCATATATATTAATGCAAAATAAATCTTTTAAATAATTATGGTGTAAGGTAACTTGTGCACAGAGTTTCTAAAAATAAAATTCTTTAATCACAAAAGTCCATGTATACATGAAATAATTACCCTTAATATAACCCTTTTTTCCAAATATATTTGTCAAAATCTTTAACATCAAAGCAGTGACAGAGTAGTGTAATAAATCTGAAAGCTGTGCTAATATGGATAACCTGCCTTTTAATATGAATTTGTAGCAATTACAAACATTAAAAAGTGGAACCATTTGGTAATTACATAGGACATGTGATGAGATCACAGTCAAGTAATTATACTGTAGATTTTGTCTTGTAGTTGGATCTTCCTTTGGCCACTGGTTTTGTAATGAAAATAATTCCTTGAGACCTGGGTTCAAGAGTGAAGGCAACAGGCAATTAAATGTACTGTGGTCTAAAGCAAATTTAGAATGACTTACAATTACAGAAGCTTGAGTCAACACTCTATTATTTTTGCACTTTCATAGTGTCTCTGATGTTGATGGAGCTAAACGGCTGTAAAATTGGCCTGACAGACTGGATATCAAGCCATTTTAAGAACAAGCTTATGAGGCTTTAGGTATTTCCTACCAATAGCTGTATTGTCAATACAGCTAAGAACAGCCTTGTCTCATGACTAAGAGCTGTTCACTGTCAGCACTGATATGGCTTTGATTTAGTTATCACAGCCATTAAATTCCCAGTCAAAACCAGAAGTGGAAAAATGGGAGAAAATATGAGATATAATGAGGACAGAAACATTAATAGCCTGTCTTATTTGAACTGGAACAAAGTTATATTCAAGCTTGGTCTGAGATAAGGGCAAGTGGCTGAGCACCATTCTTCTTGAAATGGCTCTGTCTGAATGGCTAAAACTCAGCCATTCCTATTTATTCTTTTTTTCAAATTGTAAAATCTAAAAGCTCATAAAATAAGCAGCAGGTGATCAAAAACAGAGATACATTGATAACATTATGCAGGAGAACTCCAAATGGAGTAGAAATACACACTTTAATAGAGATTTGTAGATTTTTTGTCTCAAAATGTTTGGGTTCAAAAAATGTTTAATTACAGCAGAAACAGACAAGTTAAAACTCATGTGGAAACTCACATTAGATAAAGGGAAGTGTGTGAGATCTACTCTGTGAGAATGTCCTAGATAATGAGTGACAGCTGTGAGGTTTTAGTCTCACTTTCATTTTAATGGCATCCTCCAGTGATATGCACTGGATTTCAAGCCTTTGTGGCACTGTCAGTTTCTGTGATGATCCACAGAATATGGGCATTTGACAGGTCTTTAATAAACAGTTTGCTGCTGGGATGAATTGAAGTTCAGCTGGATCTAGCTTGAGTTCAGCACAAGAGACAGTGTTGTTAACTCACCTTTTTGGTACAAAAGAAAAAGAGAAGGAAGGAAAAAAAAATCCTTGGACACCTGCTATCTTTCTAGACACTAATTATGAGAGACCTCATTTTTGCAGAGGATCAAAATGGAGTAGCAAACGACAGTAATGCATTGTCTCTCAAAGAAAACTGCAGCTAAAAGCACTAGAACATTTTGTTTTTTTTTTTTTTTCTCAGATTTTAACCCACCTGTAGTCAATTAAAAACACTCCAAGGAACTCAGTCTGATGGCTTTTTGGCAGAGATGGGCTCTCAGGTCTGCATTTTGTTTCTGTTGCATTAAGGATCTTGTGGCGCTGACTCCCAGAAGCAGTAATTGCCAGCTGGACACAGAGTCCACGCCAGGGCATGGGCAAGGTAGGCAGCCTCTCACCCTGGGGATGAGATTGCTAAGGAATGAGGAAGAGGAGCAAACCAGCCAAGGCCCAACCATCTATTTTAGATAATGCTGCTTCCTCCATGGAGGAGAAGTGGCAGGTTGGAGTTGGGCCATCTGGGGCACAACCTGCCTCCATCTCTATTATTCCTTCTTTGTCACAGAATAAATGGGAACCTCAGCTCTGCAGGACTTTTCCACCCTACTCCGATCTTCCTTTTTCCTTCATCTTCTATTGCGGGAATGACCTGATTCCCCACTCTTTATTTTATCTATTTATTTATTTATTTGCACAAATTTATTTGTCTGATTTGCCTTTTATTTTCATTTAGGCTGGCTATAGTTCAAGTGAAGCTGTAATCTCAATGAGAAAAGTTTAGTTATGATTTAGCAAGAGGAAGATCTTTTCTGGTGCCAATTTAGCAGAATCAGTACAGCAAAAGATGGAAGCTTGCACCATTTACTGAAAGCCTTATTAGCTAGAAAAGCCTTTCTTCCACAGAATTGTTTCCCAGACATAAATATTCTTGGGAGCCAGACCACCTGAACATGATGATTCAAGATGACCTCTAATTGTGTACACAGTTTTATGTTGCATCCTGTGTGAATACTTGCAGAACTGAAACCATATAGAGAAAACCTAAAGAATGTTGCTGGCATGGATAGGCACCGTAAAGACTTGAGGCAAATTAGAAATGGTGAGGTGATGTTCTTGGACAAGATAGACCCTGATTTAATATCTGTGATATCACTCAAAGAAGATCAAGTTTTGATATGCTATTTTCTGTACTGGCTGTTGAATGCAACCACTTACTCAATTATCATATCAAAAACCTGAAGTTATTGGAGGCTGTAGCAATTGAGTAAACTGGGACTAAAATGGAAGAAGTAGGGTTTCTTTTGTTGCTGTTGTTGAAAGAATAATAATATATACCAACACGTGAGTAGTATAAAATCCAGAACCTTCCTCCATGACCTTTCTGGAATGAAAGAGCTGGGAAAGAAAATAAAATTCATGAAATCAGGTGACCATTTGTCTGTGGAATTTGAGTGCAGAATTTCCACAAAAGGAAATACTAAAAATAAAATTAAAAGTAAAATAAAAATAAAAATCAGTCCTGTCAGAGGCATACACTCAAGTGACTAAACTTTTTAGGTGTATGTGTTCCTGAAGGCCCCTTTTATGCATAACTGGAAAGATGTTTGTCCTAACATGTCCTTTCTTGAAAATATCTGGACTGTGTAATGATTACAGTGAATACAATTGAGAGTGACATTTTAGAAGAAGATAATTATGCATCACCTACACATAAATAAGAGAGGAGACAAGTATTAAAGTAGCCCAACTGAATGAAACCGGACAGTGTATACTATCATAAGTGACAGCAGACATGTTTTGTTCCCTGCTCTGTTCAGGGCTGTTAGCTGATTAGAGTTATCTCACTGGGCTGAGTTTCCCCTGCAGTCTCATGGCATGCAGCTATAGCTGCTGCACGACTCCTCCACGAGGGACTTTGTGATGACCTGGATAGCTCTCTGCCCGGTCTTGTGAGGCTGAACAGAAAAACTGCTGTGGCCATTTTAGGTCATCTATTGCCTTAGAGTTTGAACCTTCTTGTTGCCAAACTGCTCTGCCACCACTTACAAGAGGTCTAGCAGCATGTTTCCAGTTGTGTCTGTGTGCTGTTTCATGATCCTGGGATGGAGTGAATGGAGCTGTCTTGGAGCTCCACGAAGGTCATGACTTTGACTTAGGGGTCATGTTCAGTGAAATGAGTTGGCTCCAACCTCCAGAGTTGCTCCTCATAGCAAACCCAGACAGAGTCAGAAAGCAGAGAAACAAAAAGTTATCCTGAGCTGTAATTCAAGGAAGGTCCAAATGCATAGGTCATTCTCAATAGGAAAGCAGATGGTAGCTAGGGTAGGACTACACTCAGATTTTTCTCAAAACTAATATAGTGGCTGTTTTAATTTTTAATACTACAGAACACCTCAGCTTACTGGACTGCTTTAAATACTTTCCATCTCCATCGAGCTATTAGGATAATAATAGAAATAATAATGTGCATTTAATACTACATTTTGTTAATCCTTATGCCACAAAACATCATGGCTTTGCTCTTGTCTGGGATTTTTCTTCAGGTAGTTAATTGTTTTGTTTCTTTTTTTTTTTTTTCTTATGGTGCCCAAGGCTTTTCCACCCTTTTATTTACCTTTGTATATGGAGATCACACAATGTTAGGAGACAGGCTCTGAGGCTGGAGGACATAACTTAAGGAGAAGGGGAGAGGCATAGATTATATCCTGAGGGAACTGGGGAAATCCAGGAAAATTCCACCTTGCTTTTTTTTATCTCTCTTTCTCATTTTCCTACCTGTCTCAAACTGTTGTGAAGCTAAGGTGTGGTGGAGGGGAACTCAGGATGAGGGAGGAAGCTCTGGATCCTCTGAGATCAGAGAAGACTCTGATCACCAACACATTGCAGTGCAGGGTCCCTGGAAGGGCTTCCTGCCAAGAGTTCAGGAAGTCATCTAGGCAAGGGAGAGGCGCAGAATCATGCCAGGGATTGAAAGCTGGGTGCAACTTTTAGAGAATGGGTCTTAGATTAAATTGAGTCAGGACTGGTTTTACCAGATGTTTGGGTGCAGTTTTTCATTGGAAATCACATTGGGTGAAGAAGCAGAGAAAAGAAAAATAGAAACTGTAAACTGTGGGGTCAGAAGTTTGTCTTGTATGAGAGATGAAGCCAGAAAATGTGCAGAGGATGGATGGACAAAACTGTGCATGGGCAGGATGGGAAGGGCAGTTGTCATCCTCATTACCATGGAAATGAGTGAAAAAGGAGCATAAAACCACCAGCTGTTGTTGCAAGGAAGCAGGAAAGTGAAAAAGCTGCAGAGATGCTGGACAGCTGGAAAGTCCAGAAGGTGGAGTTTAAGAAAACCTAGATATTCTTCCCAGTGTGTGACTGACTTGCTGTGATACATTTTAGCTGTGATACATATTGGTCCCTAATAATTGCAGAAGTCATATTGCTCACAGAAATAGAACAGTGAGGGAAGAACACGCCTTTTTACAGGGCCAACAAGGACACACAAGGACAAGGACACGAGGACAACAGACGCCAGTGCCCAGAACCAGGAGTATTTCCCAGGTGCAGGTTCAGGTGTGCCCACCAACCTTATCTCCCCTCCAGAATCTCATTCTTATTAAAGTGAAAATAAATCAGAGCACTGAAAAGTAATGTGCATTAGAGAAGCAGTATCTTCAAAGGTTGTTGTCTGTTGGCACTTTTTATTTATGTGGTCTAATTTGAATAAAGATGGTGAATACCAGTGGCTCAGCATTCCTTAGGGCTCAGCTGACAACTCCCAAAAACATACATAGATTTAAGATAAGAAGTTATTAACATAATTGTCTTGTTCTCAACCACAATCTTTGCCTCCTGTGTTCCAGCACAGCTTCGTGCCACTATTTCTTACTGTTTACTTCAAATTCAGCAGATCCAGATGACTTTGTTCAGTAAACATCCAGAGAGATGTGGCCTAATTGAAGACAGTCCAGAGCAGATCAGGAAGAATGATTAGAGGTCTTGAAAGTGTGATCTACAAAGGGGGGTTGAAAAACTAGGGTTGCTTCATTTACAGAAAATAAAATTGAAGGCATAAAACTATCTGAAAATACATAAAAGACTGTGGCTAAATAAATAAATAAATAAATAGAATCTTCATTCCTCCTGTGCACAGAGCAAGTAACAATGGGCTAAAAATGCAACAAGGGAAATTACAGCTAGATACGAGGTGAGTCAATCATCTCCTTTAGGTGCTGGTGCCCAGCCTGATGATTTCAGCAAGTGGATAACTGACTGACTGATCTGCAAAGATCCAGATAGCCTCCTCTCCCAGCAGGACTTCTGCAGAACTGGAGAGGAACCAGCAGGGTACTGGCAGGGAAGGTTCCAGTGTCTTTGCTGAATTATCTATGGCCTTTCAATACACTTAAGAGTATATCACCAGCTATTAGTGTAAACCAAGAACTGCACCTAAAATACATGCAAATGCTAGTGGTTAGGAAAGCGAGACAGATAAGTACTTCATAGTACTGCTCCCGAGGTAGCAAGAAAATTCAGTAGTAAGAAAAATCAAGCATTTACTTCTAGACTCCAACAGAGAACATTTTGTTTGCCCATTGTTTTGAAAACGCTGCTTCCTTTTTTGTATCTTTCCAAGTGTCCTTCATTCTCCATTGCTTCAACACAAAATTCTTTCTAAGGCTTTTTATGTTATATCACCACCATGTACAATATATCCTTGTATATATCCAGTAAGGTTGTTCCTTACTCTCCCCTGCTTGCAGTGCCAGAGGTATGACATTTTTTATTAAATTTTACAGGCAAGATAATTTTTTCTCACATTCTAGGAGTGCATGGAAGTCATTCCTTGAAAACTTCCTCAGAAACTGTCCTGTTGACCTTCGTTGTTCTTTCCGAAAAATTCTCCCATGCTGAAAAAAACATAATAAAAATGGTTGTGCTTATTATGTGATTTTTACTTTGCCTGTGGCTAATCATACTTCTCAGAAATAAATCAATGTAAACATGCATAACCTCTCATGTTTGTAGTGTTTTCTGAATGATTTCTTGAGTACCATTGACTGCCTTTTGGGCAGGTTTACTCTCACAAAATGATAGTTGTCTTTAGTGGTTCTTTGTCTGAACTCGTTGTCCAGATTTCCTCTATAATCAGTTACTGGAAACAGGCACTTTAAGGATAAAGCCCTTCTAGCCTGAGTTAGCTAGGTCAGCTGAAACACCATTTGGTGGTGATTTCCTCTCAGTTGTATCCAAAGGGATTTCATAAAGAGTAGCTTAGATCAGTCCATAGTCAATATCTAAAGATTTCTGAGTTTAATTCTCACTTATGTGCCTGTCATATTTAGGTCCCCAAAGGAACCTCTAGGAAGAGCTACAGAACAAACTATAATGACAGCTTGTAGAAAATTTCACCAGTATAATACTATAATGAAAACATTATTTAAAAAAAAAAAAAACACTCAGTGTCAATAATTCAGTGTCCACAAGCTGTAAGAAAAATCTTTTGGCAAATGACATCTATAATGTTCTTTGACTTGCTGCCATCTGTTATTGCTGCCTTATAATCAGGGTTGTTTTCAGACAGACTGTGCCTGATTCCTTGACGATAAGCAGGGTGTGTATTTTAACAAAAGTTACTAGTAGATAGATCTGTAGCATGGGCAGGGCAAGAAAAGAATCGAACCGTTATGTATATTTGTTTAACACTTATAGCTGGCTCCCAGAAAGAGGGTTTGCTAGTCTTTAGGGGTGGTGGCAATAGTGTCTGTAATTTGGTGCAGGAAAGGGAAAGAGCTTGTGAGTTGGAATGACCTTTAGGGTGGAGAAGGAGGGGTACTGCGGAAAGAGGCACAGATGTCAATAAATCTCTGTACTGGTCAGCCAATCAAGGTAATTTAAAATATTTATAAGAGGCCTAAAGATAAGATGAGGGGAAATGGCCTCAAGTTATGGTAGTGGAGGTTTAGTTTGGATATTAGGAGAAATATCTTTACTGAAAGAGTTGTGTGGCATTGGAATAGGCTGCCCAGGGAAGTGGTTGAGTCATCATCTGTGGAGGTCTTCAAGAAGCGTGTAGATTGAGAACTTAGTATCATGGTTTAATGGTGGACTTTAGTACTAGGTTAAAGGCTGGACCAGATGATCTTAGAGGTCTTTTCCAACCTGAATGATTCTATGATTCTACGAAAATTTTCCTCAGAAATACTAAGGTCTATATAAAATTTATGTCCGAGGTATTATAAGTAAGATTAAAGCAGCAAAGGAGAGGCTTGGAGATTTTGACATAGAGAAGATACAGATACAAACACAGATGTAAATGAGAGAGATAAAGATGTAGGGTTTTTTTTGTACCTTTCTGGTACAAATTTGGAGGTTCCTCTAAAAGCATGAATTTCAGAAAACTGTCTGAAGTTTTATATACTTACATCACAGTTTTAATTTTTGCTTTACAGATCAAAATATTGCATGCCTTTAACTGTCATCTACTCCAAAGAGTGAAGCAGTAGCTAACCATAATATATCAGTGGTTTTGTGGGGTCAAGAGCTACAACTACAGGTTAATTTGTGTAAACCCCAAAGTCTAGGATTTACAAAAAGCAGCATCTTAGTGGTTATAAATATCTGAAATGCTCTCTTTTCAGAGCCTTGGGTGCTTCCAACCTCTCTGTTTTTAAAGCTCTGTCTTCACTAGTACATGCAAGAAGTGTTGTGTGTTCTTGCTGAAGGGATGTTCGGAGAGGGAAGGAAAGGAGGAAGCCCTATGGCTCCAGCGTAAAAGGAGAATCTAGTGTCTGCATTGCAGACATATGGATTAGGAGGACATTTCTGCTGTGGGCAGAAACAGTAGCCATTATGGGCATGTTTATGTCCTTTTCTTGGAAGATCTAGCATCAGCTACTTCACTGGATGTACCATAAAAATTGGCATGCCTGTTTCTGCTTTCCTGCAGTCTTTCCAATAAAATTTCTTCAAGTCCATTAACAGAACCTAGAGTCAGGTGTGGATCTTCTTTACAGTGACAGGTCTGAGAAAGTGCATCATTTAAAAGGTAAATAGTTTTCCCACAAACAGAGCCCAGCAGCGAAGGGATTTAATTCAAGGTATATATCCTAGCTCCAAAGACTTGTCAGATGCTGGGCTGCTTTCTCAAAGAGATTAAAATGACACACTTCAGCCTGAATTGTAGAAAGATATAGCAGGTGGCATGGTCCTGTATTCACAGGGGATGAAAAAGGCAATTTGATAGAAGACCTACAAGTTAAATATCTTGCATCTTTGAAATCAGTGAAAATTTTGCCATTGGGTTTACACTAAGATTTGAATGCCAGCATCCCATAGGTCAGGAGAAACCACAAGATAAAGTTTATCAAACTGTTCTGAGGAATGTCCAGGCTCAGCTGCATTTAAATTTTGAATTTTCTTGCATATAAAATAGGCTAGATTACCTTGACAGGACTTAAATGACTGCTGCTTGTCAGGCTTAGCAGGAACTTTGTCCACAACAAAGTTCAAATTATATGTTTGAAGCCAAACTACCTGGAATTTCTAATTTCAGGTGTCAATAGGAATTGTGTCACACTGCTTACATGAAAGAACAGACTATCTTCTTTTTCTCTGCTGCAGCAATTTACACAAAGAATAATAAAAATAATAGTAATAATAATAGTAATAAATACAACAGCAGCTTTTTAGGATAGAGCTCTAAACAACATGTCCTTTTCCTCATAGAAAGCCCTGAAAATGAAAGGTTACCAAACCCTTGGTACCTGCTTCTCAGGGTTTTCACACTAAATAAAGCTGACAAAAGAGATGAGCAATTTTGTTTTGGTCACATTCTGAATGTCAGTATCACTATTTACTGCCTCTTGAAGTAATCAATTGCACGAGAGGTCCAGCAGCTCTCGCTGGCCCTATTGATTGAAAACCAGAGCCATGGCTTGTTGCTTCTGTCTTTAAACCACCTTATATCCCTTTCTACAGTGACCTCTGCCTGTATACTTGTAGTTCTAGGACTTTTGAAGCATGTATTTAGTGAACATGCATTTAATGTCTTTTCCATCCAATTAAAAATCTTTACTATCATTCCCCTTTATCTAGCCTTTGTAATTGGATTCCTGGTTTCTCAATTTTCATGGCAGCAAGGGGGAAAGTGATAGCAAGTCCCTGATTTAAAAAAAAAAAAAAAAAAAAAAAAAAAAAAAAAAATTATTTAAAGGTTTTTTTTTTTTTTTTAATAATTTTTTAAAGGGTA
>NC_048926.1:3885833-3897497 GCF_011077185.1 Oxyura jamaicensis | reverse complement strand
CTTTAGCTAAGTTTTTCAAGAGGAAAAAAAAATAGACTTGGGTTTATACCTTTCTTGTAATATCCTGATGATCCTAAGCTCCTGGAAGGTATATGAAATTGGCAGGTGGGTAGAGGGAAGAGATCCAACAGCCACAGAGAGAAAAATCCTGTGGTGTGAGCAGGTATCACTCCAGTCTGAGTACCTAGTTTCCCATGGCACATCTCTAGTACCACACAGGCTGTGTGATAGCTGTGGGATGTCAGGGGGGACTGAAGGTATTGCAGCTTTTCATCACAGAGGATACTAGGTGAGGGAAAGGAGAGGGCTAGGAGAATAAGCACACCCAAACTGGTAGGAAAACAGGTTTCGTTAATGCCACTACTTATGAAATATCATTTGTAAGTGTCACAGTCTGGTGAGTTGTTTCCAAAGCTGTTTGTGCCTATAGTATTTTCTGCTCTACTGTTACTGGGAGATCTTGAAAATATGTTTAAGGAGCATGTTATACACCAAAATAAATACCAAAGATAGGTGAAATGCATCACTAACTAGAGATAACTGTGGAGGGACTATATTAGTCTGCATGCTTCCCTCTTCTATAGGGCTGACTTTAGGTGAGATGAGTTGGAGACTCATTGGCCAGGGTTTTATTATTGTTAAAAACATGGAACTCTATTGAAAAGAACATTCGTATTTTCTTAAAACTTAATGATTTATTTCACAATGAATCTACTAAATTATTATTCCTTCTCTTGTGTAAAATGTTCCCTTTAGGAGAACTTCCAAAATGCTTGTAAGTCAGTAATCTAGAAGCTGTGCCACAAATACTTAGTGTTTCGAAGTATGATCATATGCTTAACCTCAGATAGTTTCTTCCTTGATTGATATTCCAAAGTCCTCATCAAAAATCTTCAGATGACATCACCAGCATGGAACAATGATAGCTATTTTGTATTTTCCCTCGTGATAGAAGAAGAAAGCCCAGAATTCAATACTCAGCAGCAGCATTCTATTAAAAGGCCAAATATTTTTGATAATCATCCACAGAATGCTAGGAACTAGGAGTTTCAAATGTGATGGAATACTTGTGATTATAATTACAAGGAGACAAATATTTTGCAAACCTAAGCCATTATGCTTACAATACTATGAGTCATTCCAACTCTTTTTTCTCTGTTAAGTAAGGTACTGGATAGCCTTTGGGTAACAGGAAAGTCAAATTAATGGAACAGAAGGTTAAAACAACTAAATAACTCTAACTTGGCAAATAGAGATAGGTAACAAGATAATTGTAAGTAGTTGAAGAGAGGGATAAGAATAGTTTCACATTGCTTAAGGGAGTGTAATTAGATATAATAGGATGAAATTAAGCAATGGAAAATATTATGCTCAATATTATGAAGGAAAATCCTAATGAAAACCTCATTCAAAACCTGGAATAGACTCCAAAGGTAGTTCTGTTAGAGAAAGCTTTGGTTCTCCCAGTAAAAAGCAGGGGAAAAAAAAAAAGAAAAAAAAAAAAAAGGAAAGAAAGAAAATACACCAGCTCTGCACTGTGAGTGCAATAGGGCAATCTTCAAAGGATTTTCTGTCTTTAGTTTAGTCTAATCCCATACCTATCGCCTTAGTACAATGGTACAATGAAAGAGGTTTCTTTGAAGATGATTTGTTGGTGTCCTTCCCTTTTTGGTGTCAGAACATCTTATCACATCTAGGCTTTCTAAGTATTGCATTTATTTGGGTCGGTTAAAAATCCATAATCCAAAAGCAAAAGCAAAGGTGGTTTCTCCCAACTAATGTCTTTTTTTTTTTTTTTCTCTGAAATTTGCCATTCTCACTTTCACACTTTCCTAGCAATATTTTTTCATCCCTAGCAGTTGTTGTAGGCTGTCTTCTCTCATATTTAGATATTTGGTTTTGGAAGGGAGAGGCAGTGAAGAGATTCACTTTCAACTCCTAATTCTCTAGAAAGAAGATGTGGAAAAGACTTGCTTTCATTATTTGTATTCATATGTTAGACCCAATATTATACAAATAAATTCTTGCAAGATAGTTTGTGTTGCTTGCATCAATGTCATTCTGCTAAATTTTCTACATTTTTCATCTAGAAAATATTACAGACCAGGGCATGGAGGCATTCCATCCTATGTATTTTTAGTAGCTTATTTACCTTGAACATAAGAAGCAGTATTGGGTGACCACGCACTGAGGAAGTTGTCTCTCCATTATGATGTGCACAGACCTCCCTGCATTTATTTTGCTGATTCATCAGAGTGGTCTATCAACATGTCAGTTTCACTGGTTGGATCTTCAGTACAGTCAAAGCATTGTCCCTTCTTTCATTCAAATCAGGAAACAGATTTTGTCATAGCCACAGCATTTTAAGGTGATTAGCAGAAGCAGCAATCTCCAAAGGAAACTGTACAAGTGAAAATATTCATTCTGAATGGAAGCAAGCACAGTGGGATAAAAACATTCAAGTGTTATATTTCTTTTTTTCTAGCTTGTATTTCTTGGGTGGATTCTACCTTCTTTTTTAGCAAATGTATCTTATTAATACCTTACTTAAATGACAATCTGCAATTGCAGCCCAGAAAGTCAGACGTGTCCTGGGCTGCACCAAAAGCATCATGGGCAGTGGGGGAGGGGGGGGGGGGAGGGAAGGGGGGGGATTCTCCCGTTCTGCTCTGCTCTCAAGAGACCCCATGTGGAGCCCTGTATTCAGCTCTTGGACCCCCCCCCCCCAGCACAAAAAGGACATGGAAATATTAGAGCAAGTCCAGAGGAGGGACATGATCAGAGGGCTGGAGCAACTCTCCTATGAGGACAAGCTGAGGGAGCTGGGGATGTTCAGCCTGGAGAAGAGAAGGCTCAGGGGAGACCTTATAGCAGCCTACCAGTATCTAAAGGGGGCTACAGGAAAGCTGGGGAGGGACTCTTTGTCAGGGAACGCAGTGACAGGACTAGGGGGAATGGCTTTAAACTAAAAGAGGGCGAATTTATACTAGATATAAGGAAAAAATATCTTGACCATGAGGGTGGTGAGGCATTGGAAGAGGTTGCCCAGAGAAGTTGGATGGGATGCCTCCTCCCTGGAAGCGTTCAAGGCCAGGCTGTACAGGGCTTTGAGCAACCTGGTCTGGTGGGAGGTGTGCATACAGCCAGGAAGGATTGTAATAAAATGATCTTTAAGGTCCCTTCCAACACAGACCATTCTGTGATTCTCTGATTCTGTGAAACTCAGGCTTTTATTTATTTTTTTCCCATACTTGTTTTAGCTTTGAATGCTGCTATTTCTATTTCAGACCTGAAGAAGGTCTTGTGCACCCCCAGAACTTCTCTATGTTTCCCAAAGTGTCTGTTGGTCTAATGAGATTTCATATCTCCCAAAGATCTTGCCATGTCTGTAATTCCTCCAGGAATTTGTTATTCCCATGACACATGGCAGCAATATGTAGGAAGTCAATGAAAACTTTCATCTCAGTTTTGCTCAAACATCTGTTATTTTGCCTGTTTGTTTGCTGGAGCTGCTGTTATTCCGGTTTCTGTGCATGACATGGGTCTTTCCCACCACAACATAGACAACATGATTTTGGAGAGAAAGATTTATTTATATCTTTCATAAGAAATCCCTTGGCCGTTCACAGGCTGATCATCCCTGAACTGCTTCTGGAAGTAAAATCTTCTTTTTACCTTTTCTGCTTCTGCACAGGCCATGCTATGGAGAGAGCTACATGAGCAGGATTCCCTCCCAACCCCACTATTGCACATCCTGGCTATGTCTGTCTTTCTTGTTGTGCAGAAGCTGTGTATAATGTTTTTCTCAGACAAATGTGATGAGCAATAAGCAAATATAAGATCTGATTTCTCAAACCTATTCTTCATACGGAGTCATGGTCATGTTGTTGTGAGCCCATGAGTCACTCACAGAGTTATGGATCATGTTTACAGTGTCAGGAGCAGGAATTATTCCCTTCTGACTACTTTTTGGAACACAAGACAGAGAAAATCATCTCAAAAGTATTAGGGATAGACAGAAAGCATTAGCCAGCTCTGTGCTGAGAACAATCAACAAACCTAGATTTGAAGGGAGCCATCCATTTAACTCAAAATGAATGTTTACAACCTCAGCCACTGGATTCCATTGTTACTTAACACAGTCAAAGTACATTTTTTTTGGTAAAGGAGACTTTCTTAATAAAATCACAATGGAAAATTTTCTGATCTAATAGAAACAAGACGACACATGACTATTTAAATTCCAAGATAACAATGCGACACAGATGAAGTGTATTTCTATTCCTCATCATTTTCTCATGCTGCAAAAAAATAATAATAATAATAAATAAATAAATAAATAAAAAGAAATGTTCTTAATTCTTTAGAACTGCAGATATCTGCCAAATGGCATTCTCTTTAAACAGCTTGGTGTGTGTGTATGTGGGTAGGGGTTTATTCATTCATGAGTTCTTGCAACATACAGGCTCGCAGATGTAATATTGCCACATGAATGTGAAGGTACAGACAGCAAATATATGACACAAGAATTTGCCTGCTTGCTGAATGATTTATTTCCACTGCCCTTTAAGCAAGCCAACAGTAGAAGGCAGAGCTTGTTGAAACACTTGAAATTCACTTATTATTTTCATGCAAGGACCACTAGGTCATTTTTTCTCCTCTGTTTTAAAGAGCCTTCCAAAGGGATTCAGCAGTGGAGATATAGCAGGGAAGAAGCTAAAGGCTCAGAGGAGATGGTATCTCCTAACAGCTCTGATTCTTGTGTAACCTTGAGCAAAACATTTCTGCCCCCCACCCCCCTTTTTTTGTGTCTAGGTTATTTATATTCATAGGCTGCATTGTGATTTTATAATGTTAGTGAGGTTTTAAATATCCCCTAGTTCCAATTTTTTTTCCCTTCTTAAGTGTAGGCACTCACATGAGGCAACTTAAGATCCTTTCTGGATGTGACGGTACCTTTCTACTTTCCATCAAGATGCTATCGCCAGCACTTCACTGCAATGCTTCAAAGCAAAGAGGCTAATAAGAACCTTACACTTTCCTTGATCTGAACCCTTCTTCCTGGTTGCAGCTTCTGCGTACTTCCATAATTTGAACACCAACAAAATTCAGCCTTTTATATCTAGACAATGCAACAAGTTTTGGTAGCCCAAATAATCACAGCTGTTTCATGAAGGCTCCTTCATAATTAGCTTGAACACTTCCTAGGCATTTTCGAAACCCACAAGATTCCTTCTTTGCCATCTTCTGACCATGAGCTCTTGTCATCTTGATGTCCAGGAGTCAGGCAGCTGCTTCCTGAGACTGTAGTTCCCTGACTGCAGTAGAGTTACTTCCAGCTGAGTGCCATATAACTCTCCAATCAAGGTAATTGAATCTGAATACACTTAGAAAAAAACTTATCAAATCAGACAGCCGAGTGATAGAGTCAGATTAGTAGTTAGGACTTCTGGATAAAGGATTATATTATTGAGTTACTCTTTTATTTTGATGCCCTGTTTAGTTACCAATTTGTTCTACGGTATTTCAGTCAGGTCTACAGCAAGCTCCCTGAAGGGTTTATTCTAATAAGTAATGCAATTTGAAAAGGTAGGAAATCGCAGAAATTCGTTTAGTTTCACTCATTGTTACTAGTTTACCATTCTACATTGATTTTTCTTCTTCCTATTATACATGGGCTATGTTCTCTAATGGGCTTACAAGTCTACTGATTAATGTGAGTAAAAATAATACTTGTTTTATTGCAAGAGTAAATAATGTCTTAACTACTTTGAACCCTACAGCCTTTTCAGAGCACTAATCTGACATGGCACTATCACAATGACTTCACCTGCCTCTTTTCCAAAACCTCTTAAAGCTGTTTTCACTCGTTTTATTCTCATTTCCTCTGAATATTTGCTCAACACTTTTTTAATGGATTTGCTTTCACAGTGACTACACCTTTTGTGTGCAAACATTTCAATATCCCACCTTATCCTGTTGGGAATATTTACAGAAAGGGAATTTTTAAGTCACTATACAAATATTTAAAGAATGAATTTAAATTCAAGGCACAGATATTTGGACCAGAATTGCTACTGAGCTTATCTATGAAGGTGCAGGAAAAAATTACTGGTGACTTTTTCAATAATTTATTAATAAACCTTACTGCTCCCACCACCCATTTCCTTTTGTTCATCAGTGCTGACTTTTGCTTATTTCTCAGTATCTTTCTGAACCTTCCAAAGACAGCTTTTCTGCCATGTTTCTATTTCCTATAAATGAGGAATAAATGGTTTATTTTACATGACAATATTTTAAGTTCTTCCATGTATTTAGACACAAATCTTGCATATGGGTAATCCATTTGGTTCCCAATAACCATATTCAACACCTTTGTCTCTCTTTTCTCCTCTTCCCAGCAGCAAACACTCCCTTAGAATGAACATGTATCTTTATTCTGAGAACACTGGTAACAGAAAGGCAAAGGTTAACAGAAAATTAAGAAATGTTTTCTTTTGGTAGAACTGCATAAAAAATTCGAGGTAACTATTCTAGTTAAAAAGGGTTTATCGTAGCGGAAGCAGCTTTGTTGTGGTAGTGATGAACTCCAGAACTCCAGGCAGGATAATTTATTCTGCTTTTCAGACTTTATAAAGCTTGGAGCCTTCAGTAACCAAGCTAAGATGTTTACTGAAAAAATAAGAAAAAAACTAAAAAAAAAAAAAAAATCTTTGCATCATGTCTATGCTGGAGGCTAACTTGCTTTAGTAACTGGAAGCTGGTCTCCAGACCAGAAACCAAATGCCACAAACTTCATTCTCTGGTACTGCCACCCTGTCTCCTGAGAAGGAGACCACACATATTTTCTGGCAATCCTTTCCTTCTCTTAACTCCTTCACTCAGCCTTGAACCCAAAAGTCTGCTCCCTGATTCTTGCAAACTCACCATCACTGTTCATTGTTAGTCTAGGCACCTGTACCTTTTTTTTCCAACTGTTAAATCTACAGGGTTGATCAAGCTTTTTCTTCTGTTTTATTTTTTTCTACTCAAGTGTCATAAGAAAAGATGATATTTAGACTGCTCTGAACTGACAAAAGGTTGGTGTAGTTGAATTCAATATGAAGTAGCTGGAAAAAAATTCACACTTTTTTTCCTGTTTTCACAATGTTTAAAAAATGTGTTGACAAATTTGACAAAAATCACTCAGAAGTCTGAAATGTTTTATTAAATGTTTTCTTATTTCAGTTTAAAGCATTTTTTTCATTTCAACATTTCCATAATATTTTTAATTAAAAAAAAAAAAATCTAAACCTCATGCCATTCTGATATTTTTTCCTAATCAAATCATTGCAGACATTTTGAGAAAATAATCTTATTGTTTGTCTGTTTGTTTTTTGTATTTTTTTGATTGCTTTTGTTTGTTGATTTTTTTTGTTTGGTTGTAAGGTTGTGTTTTGTTTTGTTTTGTTTTTTTTTGGTAATTTAAAGTTCATAACAACTTCTATTTCTACTCTAAACAGATGAGAAAGGAGAAAGAGAAAGAAATAAGATTGGCAGGCTATGTTGACAGATTGCCCTCCTCCCAACACATCAGTTGATTATTGCTAAAGGACTGAAGACATTTGAGATGCTGTCCTACAGTTTTTCAAAAAAAATAAAAATAAATAAAAAAATGCAGTTACTTAGAGGGCTAAAGCTCAGGCTACTGCCTCTCTTTACAAGAAAAATATTTTTGAGAGCTATTGTGCTATTAAATATCAGAGAATTCAAATTGAGGAAGCAGGGATTTTGCAAGTGGCATTTCTTGCTGAACTGCAAAAATGGTGATAGTGACAAATGGCTGAACTCCATCTTTATTTGTTTTCTCTCCCTTCCAACTCTGTAAATATATGTTGGGGTACCAAGTGTAGAATTCTCCTGCCTGATTCACCCTATTGATAACCAAGTGAAAAGGCTAAAACACACGGATTGATTTAGTGATATAAGTCAATGTGATCATGCAGTCACTGGCCTGAAAGCAGTGCAATGTGTTGGTGTAACTGGAATTGACGGTCACCCTCTCCCATAGCCCTGGTTTACATGCTTAGCTGAGGCAAAATCAACATGACTGCAGCCAGTGGAAATCACTCTGTCTGCATGAGCTGAGGGTTTCACTCCTGAAGTACCCTTGATGAAAGAGAGATGCTTCCCTGAAGTGTCTTGGGATCAACATGTAGATAGTGTAAAAGGAAAAAAAAAAAAAAAAAAAAAAAAAAAAGGCTTGCAAAATCTAACGCTACTGGGCATCTCTTTATGTATTTAAAAATTCAATTAAGATGGGGATTCTGCACAAGGCTGGGATTGCAGAGGCAGCTGCAGTGTGTGTGGTGCAAGAAAGCTGGCATGACATGAAACAGCAGCCAGAGCTGACCAGTCTCATTTCATTCGCCAGGCAGGGTGAAGAATAAACAAAGAGTGTAACTGCTGCAACATCACTTGTATTTCAAAACCCATGCCTCCTTTTTTTAGCATCTTGAAGATTTCAGGCAGATAGGCTTTTTTTTTTTTTCTCTCTCTCTCTCTGTGAAATGTTTTAAATGCTGAATGTGATCTTTATCTTGGCAATGTCCTTTTAAAGTTTGATATCTAGTATTCTGGATATGCAAAGGAATGCAATTCAAATTTCTGCATTTCAGATTATCTCTGAATAAAAAAAAATAAAAAATAAAAAATAAAGAAAAAGCGATCTTCCTTTCTGAATATGCATCCTGCTTACTGTGCCTCAGACACAGAGTATTAGCAGAAGAACCAGTGATTCTGTTATCCCCTTTGGTGATGGGACTGGCTTTTTCTTTTTCTTTTTTTACTCTCTCCGCAACTCTTTCCCAAAAAGGAAGAGGGAAAGAGGGTGTATTTCCAGAACCCATCTCACAGCTTCTTTATTTTATACAGTCTCCGCTCCCCACCCAAAATACCTTGAATAGCCCTTTATGTAACTTCAATTTAAAAAAAAAAAAAAAAAAATACAGCTGCTCCTCTGAAGCCATCCAAATCTAATTAACCAGAGAAGCTGAAGTTATATTAAGCTTCTCACTTTCTTCGCCTTAGCATCGCCATTCATACCTTCATTCAATGTGTTCACAAAAAAAGGAATTTCAATAATTGTATCTATAGTCTTGGAAAAAGAAAGCCACTAATCAGGAGGCCTGTGAAAGAGGAGAGATCGGAGGCTCGCTTGAACTTGGCAGTCTGGCCCCAAAAAACTTGCAGACAAAAGGGCGAAGGGAACCGAGGAGCTTAGCCCTACGTCTAAGGAAGCTGGTGAGAATTTGTTCAGCCTCTGAATAGAGATCTTCGTTTCAGTCCTAAATGGTGCCCGCGCCAATTCATTGAAATGCCTTCTCCGAAGGAAGAAGGGGCGGGAGGAGAGGGAGAGAGAAGGCAAGGAAAGTTTGTTGAATATAAATGAGGTTACGTGTGGCTGAAGAGCGAGATAGAAGCTCTGCAGAGATTTATTCCTGACTGACATACAGTAACACAAAGGCAATAAAACGTGTCCTTGGCAAGTGGCATTAACAAGCAGGAAACCTTAATCTTCAGAGAGCTGAGATGATGCAACCCACCTCAGTGAAAAATACTTTCTTATTTGTGCAGACTATTATTTAAAATACATTTAGCCGTTTCTGAAGAAGATATAACTAGCTATCTTACCATGACACACACTTGTGATTCAGGCAGTCTGAAGAGCCACAAGATCAGTGAGAGTAAGAACTCTTGACATTTTCTCCATGGAGACTCAGTGGTCCTACTGCACATTGTGTCTTGTCTAGGGGAAACTTCATAGTACAGCTCTCCCTGATGAAAGTCTTGATGGAAACGAGTGGAATTACACCTCAGATGACTTTTGTTCAAGAACATTTAATATATTTAACTAGAAAAAGATGTATTTTTTTTCCAGTGGTCTCAGGGACGTGCTCTGATCTGGTTATTCACATTAATGTCTTCACTTATATTCACATCTTCTGCTGTAAAAAGCCTTCTTGAAACTGCAGCATTACTCAATAAAAGCAAAGGAACTGAAGCCTGGCCATTAAATTAAAATAATTGACACTGCACAGAGGACAGAGGAAGCAACTCATATATTAAAATAAGTACATTTAAGATACAAAAAAAAAAAAAAATGTGCATAGTGTATAAAATCCCTTGGGGAAATACCATCAGTCCTGACCCAGAGAACAGGAGACCCATCCAAATAGGCAGATATTATTATTTTTTTTTTTCAGTCCTGGCTACATTTATTGCTAATGTTTTAGCTGCCCACCACACATTACTGATTAGGAAATGGCATGACTGCTTCTTGGGTTCTTGCTTTAAGATTCTGTAAGAAGGGAAAGGGATGATTTCCAAAGCTGGGAAGGAGGAGCTGTGCAGTGCCTCAGTAACTAAAGTCCTGGGCACTTGTTTGGAGAAAACTCATTTGGAGAAACTTGAAAAAGCTTTGCCTGTTTATTCCTCTGGTTCCTTTTCATCCTGAGAACGAAAGGCAGAGGCCCACTGTCATTAGTGCTAACAGGAAATGCTAATTAACAAGTGCCAGTGTCTAGGGAGGAGTAGAGTCATTTCCCCACTCCCACTGCTCTTCTGAGGTTGGATAAGCGTTATCTTGGTGCAACAAAAAGTGGTCTGGCATTAGGTCTTTACAAGGAGCATTCATTGGCCATTAGTCTGAGGTACAGCACTGATGATTTTGAGTGATAAGAAATTACCTGGCCCCCAGAGCAATCTTCCTTTTTCCCTGCCTCTGAACTGGAAAACATCACTCTGCTGGAGGCTGAGAGCAGTCTTACACTCCAGCCCTTCGCATGATGAATGGAAAGTTATTTTTACTCCACAGCTTAAACAAAAAGTAAATATTTTGTGAGGTTTATATACTGTCTGCTATCTCTTTTCCCATAAATTAAAAAGAAATTGCAACTTTCCCTCACCACTCATTTTGGAACTGTTTTTAGCTCATCTGTATCTGGATTTTCTGCTATGTAGCTAAAGACATTTACAACAGATACAAATTTCATTATTGGGCTGTAATTGCATTTGTTTTGCCCTGCTTTGATGTTAAATATAAAGAACCCTGAGGCTACTTCATCTAACACAGGGTTGTTAGCAATGACTCCTGCTTAGGGAAGGCAGAGGACTGTATATAGTCTAATCTGGTGTGACGATGTTTATCAGCTGAACGAGTTCCTAAATGAAGAAATGCCCCTCTCACAGGCTTATATACTGATACTGGTATCACATAAGCCCCAGGATCTCCAACCTCTTCAAATAACTCTGCACAGGATAAAATGAGTGCATTTCCCTTCTGCCTCATTGCTTCTTTAACAACTACATATCCTAGCAAACTCAGTAGAGGAGCAAAGTTGTTATTTCTTAAGATTTTAATGATGGGCTATTTTATGGAGACAGCAAGAAAACTTTGATGTGTTCCCCCTTCATCACCTTTCTCTAGGGCAATTCTAAACTTGTTGGTTACAAACCATAAATGCTCCAAAGCTGTATAAATATACAAATAAGGAAAACTCTTAACCATGTTCTTGTGAGGTTTCATTTTTTTTCCCCTCTTCAAATACACAAAATAATTAGGGGAGTAATTTGCAAGGAGAAAAAAAAAAAAAAAAAAAAAAAAAAAAAAAAAAAAATTTAAAA
>NC_048926.1:3854126-3885433 GCF_011077185.1 Oxyura jamaicensis | reverse complement strand
ACCCTTCAAAAGAGATACAGAGGCCTGTCTCAAGAATCAAAGAATCAAGGAGGGAGACAACTTTTTTAAAAGACATTGAAAGAAGAATAGAAGGGTCATGAACATCAAGGATGTCCTGAAAAGACTACAGAAAGAATGCAGCCTCCACCTTCCTGTTCTCAGGGAGTTGTACTGGAATCAAATCTGCACTGGTGTGGAGTAAATACAATTATGCTGATATTTTCCTGTTTACAGTTTGTAAGACACATTTAATTTTATGAATGCTGTCCATGTAATCACAAGGACTTCCTAGTCTATAAGCAACTGAAATATCAGGGCCAGGCTTGTTAAACCAAATCAGGTCTAGCGATAAACCACTGGCGATGTCGTTGCCTGGGTGGGATTTGCCTTGCCTGCAGGGCAGCGGAGGAAAGCTGTGCTTTTGGGAAGCACCATTAGTCCAGGGGCCTTGAAATTTATGTTAAGAAAGCCCTCTGTGTGGGCCCGACGCAGCAGGGTTTAGCAGAGAAGCAGTTAAAGTGGGCACCCTCACCTTGTACCCGTCCTCTCCCCCAGATGCTCTTCTGCTGGCTTTAACTAACGCAGCTGTTTTATTATGCCCCCGGATCCTACCACATGTTTTCATGCATATACCACTAAGTATTGCATACATCAAAAACACTTTTTATTGCTATTACTTGCCAGTACAAAGTATACTACCAGGCTAGTAAATATTCTGTCTCTGACCACACTAAGCTTGAGTCTGACTTTTGGTTTTAGCACTTCAGGTGTGTGGTCTCTCCTTACTTAGGGAAAGAGGAAGGGATGCTCCTGGATGGCAAAGGCATTGATGCAGACAGAAGTGTCTTGTGGCTTCACAGAGAGGTTATCTTTGCTCTCTGTTTGCTTGCACTGATGCACAAAGCACGCTGAATGCAAAAGCATTGACAGAGAAGTCTGCAGATGAGAGGAGGATGCCTGCCCACAGGAGCCTTGTGAGCATAACATGCCCTTCATACAGCCACCAGGCAGCAGGGGCTGACCAGGGCTTAGAAAATCTCCTTGGCCAGGGGATCTGAGCATTTGCTGTTCACCTTCACATCCCTCATTTGCTACTAGACACTGCTAGTAACCTAACTTTTTAGATAAGGAAATGTAGATCACAACACTCAAAGCTACATCAGTCTTCCTGCTATAGGTGCCTGGGTTACACATCCAGGCTCCTAGGGCTGCCCTGCTCAATACCATAATGGGCAACTGAGAGTGGCTGCTAGCCCCAGCTGCCAGGCTCCTGATCCATATGCAGGCAGCAGAGCAAGGCCAGCAGCACACTGAACACCGGGTGATTTGCCTAATCCAGGCTTTGTGACTTATTTTCCCCTGACTGTCTGAAAGCTGTGGATGTGCACTGCCTGAGTAGCTCCCTGCTTGCAGTTTGCTGGGCATGGGTACGGCTGTGCCATCAGTGACAGACCCTGCAAAGCCAAGTGGGAAAGCCACAGTGGTGTGGGACCTGCCAAGAGTTGGGGGCACCCAGTCCACTGCCGTATTTCTCCTACCCCTCTGCAATTGCCATCACAAAAGAGATTGTGACTCACTTCTGCAGCTCATTTCCGTTATCTTTCACATGCTGATAAGTTGAATAAAATATAATTTCCTCAAGCAGTAGGCATGCCTTTGTCACTCTGATTTCTGAGGGGAAGCGATAGGCTTCCCATCATTCTGGACCAATCCTCTCTGAGGAGGAGTTTGACTCCCGTGACTGATTGTGCATAAGGTCATTTCAATCACAGCCTCTGCCCTGGTACCCAGGCTCAGGGAGCACCAAGTGGTCAACATCATTTCTGCTCAGAATAAAAGTGTTCTCTGATTCTTGGTGGTACCTAATTAGGGTGTGTCGTTACAGGTAAAGCATGCATGTTTGTTTTTTGTTTTTTGCTTTTTTCCTGAAATATTCAAAGCATCAGGAAAGAGCTGAACAAATACTCAGCAGTCCTGATCTTTGGGATGCTTTTCTGTGGTCCTCACAAGAAAGGATTATGGTCTAGCTTGCAGTACCGTTTGATTTTACATCCGTCCATAAACAAAAGCTTTCCTTAGTCCTCAGTACCTGGAATCAGCTTGCCTGAGATTCCCAGATGAAATTTTAAAAAGCTTATAGTGTAGGGAAGCTTAGGATTCCTGCAGATACAACCAGCAAAAGATAAATAGGAATAAGACAAATTGCAAATTTTTCACATCAGTCTCCAGAAAAATCGTCATCGGAGAGGGAGAATTTGAGCCACGACCCCTAGAAAAGAGCACTCAGCACGGGCAATTTGACTATCCCAGATGATGAGAAATGTGAAGCAGAGCACGAGCAGATTTCTCAGCTCTATTTCCCTTTCTATACAGAGGCTGAAAAATTGAAATACCTTGGTAGCTAAAACCAGAGGGCACCACAGGATTGCTTTGTTGTCCCCAGGGCAGGCAGCAAGACACCAAGGCTGAAAAGTGGCCCAAGACCAACTCTGAGAGCTGAACACCAACCCCCCCTCCCATTCTACCCACCACCACCACTACTCCCATCTAAACATTTCAGGGACTAACACCTCATAAGGGGGTGCACATGTTATTTACCAGGTCATTTGTGAAACACAAAGGCTCATTTCACTGCTCTGCTCTGTGCTTCCTGGGTGACCTTGCCGAGTCTCAAAGAGCAGTATTCATCCCAGCTGCTTTTATCCATACAGGATTAGAGATGTAATCCTATAAAACATCAGTGAGCTCCCTTTATAAGCAGTAGGGAGGCAGAGGTATATTCAAAAGTTAACTCACCTGGTCTACCTTAGATATGTTCAGTGCCTCAGAGCTCTACCTGTGAAATGGGGATGTCAGCACTATCCCAGCTTCCTGAGGGTGCTACGAGAGGTGGCTGAAATCCTTGGATAATACAGATCTTGTAGATCTTGGATAATACAGATATTGGATAATACAGATATTGTAGAAACATCTTCAATAGCCTGAAGTCACTAGGGAAAGAGGATATTCAGCTGTTTAGCACATCCAGAGAGAGAAATTTTTGTCCTAGTTAATTATGGCATTACTAAATTTCTGAGCACAGCATCTGGAAGTTTTAAATATTTCTCCCAGAAAATCAGTGGCTGGGGTTTTGGGGTGGTTGTTTTGTTTTTCCCCAGTGTAGCTAGCACAATTAATGCTTTAGATAAATTAGACATTTGGAAAGATTAGAGGCAAGTCAGGATGGACAGAGATAAAGTAAATCAAGTCACCAGTATCATCGGCTCTGTGGGAGAGGAGGCTGGGGACATCTCCAGCTCTTTTCAGTTAGCAGATGCAAGAGATGGTGAAAAGGTCAGAGATAAATACAGTGCTCACTCTGTACCGCATATTCACTGGGGCTGGACTAAAGAGAGGCCAAAAAAACACATGTGTACTTTCAACCTTTCACTGTAGGCAGTAAAGAGCATTACAGAGATGGAAATGACAGGCTATTTTTGTGCAAAGCCTGGAGACAGTCACTGCAGCAGAGCGGGACCAAAATAATAAAAGCCCAACCAAAAAATAATTTCCCTCTCTGCTTTCATCCTCCCTGCCTCTCCCACACCCCTTCCCCTCTCACGCCTTGCAGAAGCTATAAATCTAGGCCATCAGAGAGAAGCTGGAGCAGCAGCGTATTATCTTGAGAAATCACTCCCAGAAGGGAGCAGAAAGTTCACAAGTAGAGTGCCAAAAAAGGAGAAATCGCAGCACTGTCATTGGATCCGGCTGCGGCTGGAAGGCATCCAAGCTCCTCGCACTGCTGACATCCTGCGCATAATCAGAAATTCCTTTCAATTATGTGGGAAAAGGAGCTTCTCATTGTCAGCCCAAGTACCCCCATGAAGAAAGAGGCTGCCACAAGCACCGCTGTGGAAGGTCGTGGTGGAGCCACTTCCGTTCACTACCACTCACCGGGAGGGACAGGGAGCCGAAGGGAAGCATGTGGTGGTGATCCCACTGTGTGCTTTTTGAGCACTTTACTCTTCCATTAGCACACTTAATCCGAGCATCTCTGAGTGCTCTGCAAGCATCAGTTGAATAAAGCTGATAGGAAACAGGCAGATGCTGTTAGCCCAGCGTTATGCATGATATTGGAGAAAACTCAGTGGTGGTACACAAGCCACCCTTGAGTGTTGGGATGTGATTCCTGCAGCCGCAGCCTTTGTGTTTTCTTCCAACTTCTGTAGGTAAGGGGAACTGCCTTCCTCTAAGGTGTGTGTCCAGCGAGAGCAGGCACTTGGCATACAGCTTGGGAAATCTGCTGCCTGGGCACCTGCCACACGATCAGACCAAAGGCACAGATTGTCTTCATGTTTAACCAGCCCAGCATTGCAGTGGCTGGGGCTCCATAGTGTCCTGTTTTACATGTAAATCACAGCACTTCCTGAGATGAGATGTCAAATTTATTGAAGGGATGGGTGTTTTTCATTATTGTTCTTGAGTATGTTTGGCTGAAATATGGAAAGATGTTAGGCTTCCTGTAAATGGATTCTCCCCACCACACACACAATTTTTTGGCCAATTTATATCCATTAATAAATTTAGTGGGCAACTTGACAAAGTTAAGCAGCTGTGTGCTGCTTTTCCTGCTAGCTGCAAGGGTGTTATACGAGGTTATTTTAGCCTAATGAACTTACTATCCCCAGACTCCCCCTCTGTTGTCAGTAAAGAGAAATGGTTTCCATCAGGAGGAGGGAGAGCTCAGCTTGGACACTGAATTTCCTCATGTGCAGAAGTCTTTCCTGTCCTGTTGGCAACAGAGGGAGCTTAGGGAGACCAGTCCATTAGGCAGAAGTGGTAATTGTCCCTCCCTGTCCTCCATTTACTGGCCAGGGATGTTAATGCCATATGAGCTTTTGCCATCTAACTTAGGTGCTCTGAGTCACTCCCTGGAAGCACCTATCTTGTAATGCAGTAAACTGAGCCCATGACTCACATGCAAAATGGATGCACCAAATAGTCTATAATAGGTGGTGTGAATGTCTGCTATTGTCTGCAGTGTCTCAGTGGTGAGATCCCCAGTCAGAGACCATTGTTTCAGTGTATGCACAGCGCTTAGCACAATGGGACATTTTAATTGCCTCCCTGCTACACTCCCTCCTATCTGAGAACACATTTTTCATAATGTCAACGATCTATCATGATGCTTCCTCCTTACAAAGTAATGGGAGTGAAAGGCCTGAAAGAAGAATGAACAATGTGCTCTGGGTGCTGAGTCAAGCTGTTGCACCATTTAGAGACTTCAGATCTACCCTAGTAGTGACTTGGAGTTGTGAATTACATGTCCAGGTCATCCTTGATAAGCAGTCCTAGGGTTCTTAAGCATCTGGAGGTTGTTTTTGTGCGTGTGTTTGTCAAGAAATAGGGCCATCTGATGAGAATATTTGCGCTGGAGAACTCTTTAGCCTGAGAATGATGAAAGACCACTGACAACAAGAGCAGAAATTGCACATCTCATCAAAAACTAACCAGGCCTGGAGAGTGCTCTACCTTGGACTTTAATTCCACAAGGTGCAGGCAGCCTTCAGATTAGGACCAAGGAGCACGCAGGAGGCATGGGGCAGGGGTGCTTCACATTCACTCTGCCATTCCTATTCCACCTCTTCACGAAGGACCTCTTCAGTCCACAGGGTTTTCACTCCGGCATCTTTTGCTGGCCCTGTCATTATTTTGAATGAATAAATACACAGGAGACTAGCTGCATGCTGGAATGCCTGGAATGCCAATGCAGTACTCAGCTAATAATGGTTCTATAGTGTAACTCAGCAGCATAGCGGGTCCCAGTTTCACTTGGCTGTGCTCCATGAATAGCAGAAGCGACATTGAGTAACAGTGAATTGAAAATCAGTTTAAAAAGAGGAAGAGGATAAACCTTGAAAATACTCTCTGTTACGGTGTGAACTATTTTTATAAGCTGAGAATTAAATCTTTAAATGATTAACCCAGGGAGAGTATCTTGTTCTGTGAAGAGGTCACATAATTCTGGCAAGGAGTAGCTTTGCAGCGAGTTGGTCCCAAGAAAAAAAAAAAAAAAAAAGAAAAAAAAAACTTAGCAAAAGTGCTTTCTCTTGACTCTTACATGACCCAGGATTGACCCAAAAAGAATCATATTCATCAGGGAGAATGCTGGGTGTTGCTAAAATTAATTTGAATCATGACCTCTGATTGGAGTTCCTACTAGCACAAAGAGACAGCTGTTGACTCACATTAAGTGGCTGGCAGATTGGTTCTTTTATTTATTTTTAACTTTGCTACATATCAGTGACCAACAAGAACTTAGCAGAGAACTGGGGAACATCTTTTTTAATGACCATTCTGTGTGCCTCTGTGAGTGCATTTATGATGGGCTACTGTGGTGAAGTCTATGCTATGAGATGTTGCTGGCATAGCTTCTTTGGCTAAGAGCACAAAATAAATTCAGATGTACCCAGCCAATGAATCTTTGCCAACAAAATCCTACTGTAGACACAGATATGCTGTTCAGTGAGGTTTTCACAACTACGCTGGCAGGATTCTGGCTTCTGAGGGTTTTCACATTGTCTCTGCTAAGAGAGGACCCTGTGGTATAGCAGCAATAGGACAAAGCTAGCATGGCAGGATCCTTCCCAAAGCTGCCATTATTTCACATAGCTTTTGCTACCAGGCATAGGTGTTGGGAGTTTGCCAGTCTAGGACACCTTGATAGATAAAGAGGATATAGGAATATGGGTCCTCTGGAGTACAGATCAGATCTAAGATTGACTAAATCACCTTTAAAAGGTGCCTTTTCTTTTCTGTGACAATAGAAGGTACATCTGTGGCTAGAGGTGACAAACACAGGTCCTGGTGTACCTAGGTCATTAGATCAAACTCAACATGAAAGAAGACATGCATGCTAACCTAATTTAAAAGCATCCTAAAAATCAAATGCCAGGAATATCTCCATAAGGTGTTCACCACTTTTACCCAGGGTAGTTTATATAGATGTCTTACCCAGACTGAGAAACAAGTTGCAAGAGACTTTTTGGTTATGATTTAAAGAGGAGAGAAATACACCAAGAGAAGACTGAGGGATGTAGCAGGAAGGTTCTGAGGAAAATGGCTTCCAAATCTAATATGTGTCTATCTAAAGGAGTAAAACATTATATGTTTATATATTATTGTAAATCTATTGTCTTAATTGGCTGTGTATCCACTGGCTAGTAAGTACTGTTGTGTGTGGAAGATGTTCCTCCTATGCCACTGGTGATGAAGTGGCAAGTGTTAATGCCATGAGGCCAGCTAGTTTGCTGGTTGGTGCTCGTGGTGGGAGAGCATGAAGAAAAGACCAGGCAGTGCACACAAGCAGAAGAGCTTACTATCTATTGAAAAAAAAAAAAAATAAAAAAAAAAATCAAGTAGGAGCTGGATCAGTCATTTCCATCTCAAAGAGAGTAGGAGGGAGGAGTCTGTCTCTTGAAGTGACTGTGAGCAAGAAGGTGGAAAAGAGTCTCACAAGAGGGAATGTTCTGCAGAGATCACAGCAAACCTTGCAGCTGCTGCACTGCTCTGTCCCTCAGAAATTCAGTCAGCCAGCAAAAACACCTCAAATGAGGAGTGATGGAGAGTACCAGGTAGCCCTAGAAAGGACCAGATGTGTGGTAGCACCCTGGCAGGCCTTGTCTGCCCAGCAGAGACTCCTACATTAGGAGGTCTTCCTGGGACACAGGGAATTGGTCACAGCTGCCTTAAATCTTGCACATTCTATGACAGTCTGTCATAGGCAAAGCAAGTAGGATGGTGCTTATATGGACAAGCAACTTATTCATAAGTATGAAATCTGATCACACTTACCAGCTTTGAAGAAGAGTAAGATTTCACCAGTGCTTACAAAACTGAATGGGAGGCACAAACAGCTCACCGTGGTGAAAAGAAACAGTTACCTGAATACCCAGTGTGGACCAGCCACAGACTGCCCAGCTGCTTTCACTAGCTCACAGAAGAGATGTTAATCTGACAGGGAAAAACTACAGGGAGAGAAGTTCTGTATGTCCCTGGCACTGACACCTCCTGGCTTACAGACTTCCCTCTTTTTCCTTTCTTTTATTAGTCAGCAACACACAAGACCAGAGAGCTTTCACACTGGAGTAGAAAGAGACGATGAAATCTGTGTTCAGATTTAAGCATTATTACTATTTTTGGTCAAAGACCTATTTAACTTTGGTGTTAAATGAGTTATTAGTGCTCATTTGCTCAGCTCACCAAAGCTTCTTGCAACCTGAATTCTGAGCTCTTAATGTCAATCAGTCACCTGTGCCCGCATTTCTTTCAGCGTGGCTTTTCCAACACCAGGTTTTCACAACCTCTACCACAACAGCAGCTGGTGCAATGCAAGGGTGCCAATCTGCCAAGTAACTCTGCATCTTAACTTCACTGTTCCCAAAGCTTTCCGTGACCAAGTGCTTTCAAGATGTGGTGATTAAAACATCAGCTTCCACAAGAGTCTTTTGTGGCAAAGGCTCAGCCAAGCAAGATAGCCCAGTAGTGAAAGCACAGGCCCGAGCCCTTCCAAACTGGGTCCTGTTCCCAGCTCCCACCCAAAGCAGCTGTCCCAGCAGCTGCGCAAGTCATTCCACATTTATTTTCTCTCCCACTCTTTATCTGTCTCTTCTATTTAGACTATAAGCCCTTTAGGGCAGGGACTGTCTGTAAATACATGTTTATGCCATCATGAGCACAATGGAGCCTTGATCTCAGCTGGGGACCCTAGACATTATTTGGACTGCAGAAATAATTGAAGTTTCCTCTATCTGAGGCTGCATCAGTGCAATGGGAATCTCTGGCAGGGAAACAGGATAGTGTAGACATAGCCAAAGAGCACCCTGTCTCTAGAGGTCAAGGAGTAAAACATGCTCACAATTTTGTAAGCATCCATGGCTCAGAGCCCTCTGGAAGGTGACAGACCACCTTCAGCACATACAATTTGCTTTTACAACCCAGAATATCACCATGCCTTCATTAGTAGATGTGGGAACAAAACGCCGGAGTGGTGTTTTCTGTGTTACACATGTTTAATTAGCTGACAAGCATAGCATCAGTAGATACAGACATAGATACACATGTTACAAGTGGCCATGGTTTAAATTAGCACCATATAATTTTCAGTGGGTTAGAGGCATGATGGACTTTCCATATGAGAAGCTGCAAAGACTTGGATTATTTAACTTGGAAAGAAGGATAATTACTTGGGCTTAATTGGCCTATTTAAGATGATGAATGGTACAAGAAAAGCTGATCATTCCTTCTCCTTATACTATGCAGTAATATGAGAACTGGTGCTCATATGTTAAAATAAATGGTAGGTAAATTTAAAATAAATAGAGGAAATACCCTTCCCCTTTAGTGCAATTCATGTCTGTGGAGAATTAGACTCAAGAATGGATCTGAAACCAGGTGAGAAAATGTAATGTTTTCAGGACAACATCAAAGCCCTGTGATTAGGGGTGCACACATGTTGGCTGTGTCCAAGCCAGGACTGACAGTGCACATCAGATGCTTTCAGACAGTTGTGCTGCACTGCTTGAATACAGACTGCTCAGGTGCAAGCCAGCCCTCCCAGTCAGATTCTCCCAGTATACAGGTGGTAGAAATGGTGAGGGAGAATAGGCTTGTGTTCAGTGTCAGCCTAACTGTGCAGGTTGTCCTTCAGTGCTTGTTCCACATGGAGCCCAGGAGTTCCCTTCCCTCAGTTAAGAAGGGGGACGTTTTGCTCCGTAATGCTCCTCTGTGACTCTGGCTGGATTTCCAAAACACTCAAGGGGTCAGCAGTGGGACTGTGGTGAAAATGTACCTTGCTCCTGTGGGTATGTGAAAGAAAAGACCCCATCAAAGACCCCTATTCTTGCCTCATTGTTGCACCTCTTCAGTACAATGATTTCAACCAGAAATGAAGAAACACTCCCAGAGACTGAGGAGTGAAGAGGCTGCTCTAATTTCCTCTCCTTTAAGACAGATGGCCTCCACCACTGACTGACAGTCTTAGCAAATTGATGATTTCATCCTCGGTTTCAATTTCTGCTTTCCTAACCCCAGTGAGCCTCAAGGTTAGGCTTAGGTTAGTTTTGTGTTAGCCCAGGAAAACTCTGGTCATTGCAACCAAAATCCTAAATGGCTGATTAAAAATCAGCTCCCTGTTTTCACCTAGAGCTTCTCCAGCCCATATTATCAGCAAATCACAGAGAAAAGAAAAGCAGAAATAATTGGATGGCAGGAACATGAGAATATTGTAATTGTTTCTCTTTGAGATAAAAAGAGAAGCTGCAAAATATCTGCACTGTGAAATCTCTTCAGACATGTTAAACAGGCATGATAAACTTGCAGCATGTGGGGATGCTTGGGATAATTTATTCTTCTAATCATGAGGATCCATCTTGAAATGAGACATTACTGTATCTTTAAACTTCATTTGCGTTCAAATAGTTCACCATAAGAGCTTGATTAGTGCCAACCAAATTTGAGCCATGCAGAAAAAGGATTGCTGTGTCAGGCAGGAAGAGATTTTCCCAGGTGAACAGACAGAACTTCTCTTACTGTTAAAAATAAATTTATCTGCTTTGTTCTGTTATTTTTATAGAGCCAATATCCAAACAGGATTATTTGGTCACTTAATCTTTCCTTCTGCATACGTCAAGCCATTACATTTCTCCTCAATATTTCCGAGCTGATCCTATTAAACTGGACTAGACAAAAGGCATTTCAGCCACCAGGAGATAAAATGACTGTGTGCAAGGAGCAGAAATCTTGAGATCACAGCACCAATAACTCCCACAATCCCTGCAAAAGTGAATAATTCATTTGGTAGAACATGTTCAAGTGACTCTTGAAGGTGATCCAGTAAAGGAAAGTGATAAAATGCTATTTCTAGACATATAACATTTAAAAGCTTGAGGCAAAACAGAAGCAGATACCACTGTGATGCCAATGGCTTGACTATAAAATGTTGCAAGGCACTGCACAACCACATCTGGTACCTAGTGATGTAGAGATCTGCAGGGCACATAAGCCAGTGCACAAGGAGGAATTTTGGACTTGAAACTCCTTTAAATTCATTCCTGTAACTCTCCTGAACATTATATTTGTCTTCTTTTTTTTCCTTTTTTTTTTTTTTTTTTTTTAATGGATAAGATATATCTCTCTTTTCATGCTGGTGGGTTGGCATTTCTTGTCACATGTTGTGTGGATTCTGCAGATTTAAAAGACATCCTCATCCCTATGGGGAAAAGGAGTAAAGAGCAGATATATCTCCTTTGCTGTTTACTGCATATCTTGGCAAGATTGTTTTTTTAAGCATGGGTTTTTAAGTGGTACCATTATTTTTATCTGAATTGTTTATCTTTTGCCTCAAACATTTGATGTTAAACTGTAGGAATAACCAAATGTCTGATAGTGAGATTTTTGTGATGTAAAGTTACTTAACCCAAATATCTGCATCAGTCAAGAAAGTGAAATCCATAAATAAAGGGTTTGCAAGCTCAGTGACAGAGTTATTAGACTGAGTAGAATTTACTACAAATACATTTTTACTATGATATAAGTTCATTGGATTTAGTGGGCTTATACAAGACATTAAATATGAGGAAGGTGGAGTAAGGAAAAGTTTCGTATACTCCAGGTGGTGAAGAAACTGTGCAATGTACCTCCAACTGACTGGACAACTGTGTTGTATGTAGAAACTACTTCTTTGCCCCAGATCTGCTGAATCCCATCTCTCTTCTTTCAAAGACTTGTTGTTTCTTAATGGTTTTCCATTTTCTGATTCATCATGCTTGGGATCCTGGAGACACAGTGCCATTTTTATTCCATTGCTTTCTGACCTGGGGAAAACTTTCTCCCTTTGCAATGTTATTTGTTCATAATCCTCGCTCCTCAGGTGACTGTACGAGACTACCTGAAATCAGCAAGTTGCTTGTTATGAGAACGTCACAAAACAATTAATTTGGAAAAGCCATTGCATTGTTTTTCTTCTGTAGCACAACTGGGTGATTCTTTTGGGGGTCCAGAGATGTATTGGCTGCACTGACACCTGGATATGTCCTGATCAGGGCTGATCACACACTGTATTAGACACTATGTACAGGGTTAGATATTGTCTGTCCTGAAGAATTGTCAGCCTGAACAGGGAATATGGATGAAAGAGAAGTGGAAATTACATGCTCAGCTTGCACCATGGGCAAGCATCAAGTGGTCAAACCCACTGCTGCTCACTTAAATCTTATGACCAATGTTCCAGTAGTGGTAAAATAAGTTTTACACCTTTGTTCCCCTTCTATCTGTGCTCCCCTTGTTCAGTCATGCAAAACTGCAACTCTCTTCTTGTTTCAGGTCATGCTTTAGTATGGCAGGGGAGGGAGATACACTGCAGAGTGCAGACCAAGATTTTATGAGATGGTGTGATTAAATATACCTGTCTTTCCATCACCCTCCAGCAACCAGCATTCTAAAATATGCCACCATTTGATTCACCCTTTATAAATCATTTAAATATCATTTTAAAACAATTTTAATCTGCAAAAATTATCACACAAAACTGTCATGTCATCTTCCTTTTACCAATAATTGTGCTGACTTCACATGGATTGTTCTGTGTTGGGGGTTAAAAAATGACTCTGTTACATGCACTAAAAAAATATTGGTTCACTTCCATTATGCCACTCTCTTTTAAGCTTCCTCCCTTACAGTAAAAGTGTGACTTCTTCCTGTGGCTGAAGGTCTTGATTTCTTACTTGTCATTCATTACACTTCTGAAAGATGGTGTTTTATTTAACCTTAAATCCTTGGAAAACTCTCTATGTGCTTCTTTCTTGGCTCATTTTGCTTCCCTTTTGAAGCAAATCCATTAGACTCAAAGAATTACTCATTTTGATCACTTCCATAAAATGAGTTTCTGGCACCAATTAGTTCTTGCAGAGTTACTTTTTCACACTGACAAATGAAAAAATTGGCAAAATTTGATGTATTTTACACACTGTGCCTCATGTTTCTTGTATAGATAGAACTTGAAAAACACAAGCATTTCTGGTAGGGGATCCAAGGTCTTTGACTTAAAGAGACTAGCACTTTCTTTTTCTAGTGATAAAGACAAAATAATTAATTCACTATTTACTCTGAAAAACTTCCATGTTGAGTTTCACATAGTAATCCCATAAGAGGCACTGACTGATCTGACACAGATATTCTGGCTAAAAGTTAGCCTTGTTTTTTATTGAAAATTCAAGCAAATTACTTAAGGATTGGTATGTTGGTATACACATATGTAACACAAATGTGGAGTACCTTCACAGAAGCTAGACTGAGTTTAGACTGAAACATCTAATAAATTATGAATAATGCTTAAAAACAGGCAGCAGAAATGAGAAAAAAACAATACTAGACTAAAAGTCTGGATGAGACATATAGTCTATGGTCATACTGAAGTCCAGGAAATAAGAGAGCTAAGAGCGATCCAAACCCATATAATATAGCCTGAGGCAGGCATCAGCAAAAAGACAAAGTCCATCCTACCAGGAACAGTCCCTATCAAAGGATAATGGAGTCTATCGGTAAAAGGCAGAGCTCCAACCTTGTTTACCAAGAAAAATCCAGTGCAACAAAGACCCCTTGCCTCCTTCTCCCCTGGTAAATGATAAAGCATCTGAGTCCTCTCATCTCCACAGTACCCAGGATGGTAAAACAGGATGGAGAGGCATCAATTAGAGGCAGAACAGGTAAGACTGGGTTTGGAAACAAGCGATTTAGGAAACAATATTGCCATTGATACTGTTGGTTGAGTGAACTTCACAGTCAAATCTTTATCACTGGACAAATTTCCAGTCTTGGGAATGGACTGAGAATTCTACCTGTTTGTAACCTGGAAGTTTTGTGTTGTATAATCATCTTTATGTGGTGATATTTTTCCCAGTTTGCAAATCTAAGCAAGATACCTCAGCTCATATCTCCTGCTTCTATTAAGCTCCAAAATCCCACAAAATCTGGCATCACAGACCTTTTGTTTTCTGCTGCACATGAGGAGGAAAAAGTTGCAAAACTAAAAATTATAGTATGCTGGAGGAGGAAAACAAACCGATTTTTCTTACCATTCCAGAAGTCTGCATGCAATTTGCATTTTACTTACGGTCTCTGGCAATAGCTGCAAGAAGGGCATTTCATCCATAAAAATATACACTCCTTTAATTATAATGATGCATGCTATAAAAATACTGAACCATTAGAGTGGTCAATGAGGAAAAAATAAATAAATAAATAAATAAATGAGGCATACATGAGGGTAGTCAATAATATGGGCTCAAAATAAAAATAATTTTATATCTTTCCACATCTGATCTACATTTCTAATTTGTCTTGGGGTTTCCTTATGAATTAAAATTATGTTAAGAAACAGCAGGCTACTCTAAGATATGAAAACAAACATGATCTGAAAACCATGACTTTTTCAGCAATTGGTTTTCATTAATTGTTCCCTTCTTTAAGTTTCCAAGCAAGGAGTGAAAAAATATATATCTAGGCAGAAAGTCAAAATTCTTTTAAAATGTGGGGTGTGTTTTTTGTTTTGTTTTGTTTTGTTTTAATTTATTGCAAGCTAAGTCCAGGAGGTAATTACAGCCAGTTTTTTGTATTATTTTTGACACTGAGCCTAAAGTTTAAACTGAGTCCCGTGAAGGATTTGACATCTGTAAAGCACAGTCAAAATGATGGCCTTTTCCTGTAGTATGTTATGACACTGGAAGCCCTGTGAGAAACAAATTTTCTGAGATGGTTTGCTGTTCAACTAGACTAGAGGGTGAGCCAAGACTCAGACCACAGGGCGACAGTGTTGTCCTGGAACAAGGGCAAGCGGCTAGGGGGAAGCACTGGTGGGTTAAATGTTTCCATGTGACTGCAAAATAATTTAAGGGACAACAACAATACTGACTCTGATCTTGAGCATCTGTGTGTTCGGCTGTGCAGGTTGACACAGCCCAGATTAGACACTCAATAGTGCAGGCCCCTCTGAAAGAAATACATTCCCGAGATCTGCTCAGTTCAAGCTGTAAAAGAGTTCTTTTCATTAAGCTGTAAAATGGGTATATTTATGATGAAACAATGGTGATGGGTAAACAAATCTTGAAGAGGAAAGTATTATAAGAACTGTGTTATAAATAATGATTGCTTCTCCGGATTCAGAACTCCCTTACTCTTAGGACTACCATGAAGTTAAAAGCACCTTACCCAAAGGATCATCTTTCCTTTCAAAAAATCCCATTTATAACTAAATTTTAAGTGTGATTTATATCAAGATTGTGGTTTGGGATTGTGATTACACAGGAGACAAGACTGATAAAAGGTTGAGAAAAGCCACAGTTCATCACAGGCCCTTTCCCATTGCCTGCTGGAGCAAATGTATTTCAGGGCAGCAGTTGAATTCCCCTAAACACAGTGCTTGGAGAGTTTTTTTGTCAAAGAATTTGATGCACTGTACTCAGCAGATTGGGAAGAAGGGTCAAACAAAGGCCCTCAGAGAAAGCTACCCCCTGCCTCATCCCACCCAGTGAAGGTGTCTGAAGTTAGCATACAGTTTTGTGCCTTTATCTGCTCCTAGAAATGAATGGAGATGCAGTCCCCACAGGAGAGCCAGCCAGTCTGCTCCTCTTTGTCAATTCAGCAGGAATAGAGAGGCAAAAAATATTGGTGGGTATTCAGAGCTGTGTAGTATGAAATATCATTGCCATCATTGTCAACCCATCTTCTTGCTGACCACCTCACCATCAGCTTTGTAAGGACACTTGTAATATGTGGTCTGAGTTGTAACAACCCCAGACCGTGGGAAGGGTATACACAACAAATGATTCATATGCCCCATATCAGTTTTTTTTTGAGATGCATTCCCCCCTCTTTGAAATACTAATTTTCTGTGTTGACTGTAGGTAGAGACATGCTCAGATTCCTAAAATGTAGAGGAATGAATTCCATCCCTTCTGTTCTCTTGTACAAGAGAACAGATCACATTCTTCTATTTCCTCTTAACCTGACAGATCTTTGCTTGGGAAAAATCTTTGCTTGGGACAGATCTTTGCAAGGGAACTTAGCTAGGACAAAGCAAGAATATGCAATCAAAAATGCTCTTCATCTCACATCAGTGAGGGAAGGCCAAACTTGTTGGCAGCCAGATCAGCTTTCAGAGCCAGCTTCACTCTTCTCCTTCTCCTGGCCCATCTCTTGAACACTTTCATCCCAGAGTCTTGGTCCCTATCTCTCTGTCTTGTATTCTCATCCAGATTTGGGGTCTGAGCTGTGATCACAGAGCAGGCAAGAATCTATGGGGTGCTGTTGCAATGGAGAAAGCCATCTCATTAGGGATAACCTCAAAGGAGATTCCTGTCCTGTGCACTCAACACGGTGCAGCATACAGCTTTATGCAGAGGGGCAGACCAACAGCTCCAGGTGTCTGGGAAATCTCAGCAGGGCACCATGGCCCTTTTGAATATGTGCAGTCTGCAGCTTTTCCAGCTTCTCATATAACACACAGGAAATTGTCTGGAAACGTCTCATCAGAACAAAACACTGTGCTCAATGAGGCTTGATCTTCAATCATAGGTCATCCAGGTGAGGCTCTTAAATGATGGTTAACTATTAAAAATAAATAATTCAGAGAATTCAGAGGCTCTCTTTATGCTGTAGCACTGAATGCATTTGATTCCTGCAGCCTTGGGAGGAAAAGGGGAGGGGAAAGAAATCTATACTCAGTTCCCTGAGAAAAATGTTCCTCTTCATAACCACCTATAAAAGATTATTGTCTTCATTTTATTTAATTATTCCATATGAAGTAATTAAAAGAGAATAATCAGCTAGTTCATTGATGATAAATGTTTCAAGAAAGAACACAAAGGAGACTAATAAAGGCACCACCAGCCACATCATTGTTATTAGGATCCCTACATCTTTAATTTTTATTCTGTTTTTATTGTTTGCTGAGAATTAATTGTTCGTTTCTCTTCTCAAGAAGCTTTATTGCAACTCTGTCACTTCTTGAGACTTTGGCAGCATGTGCTAGGCTAGCGCTCAAATGCTCTGAACATAAGCAATTACTGTCTATTAAGGAGGAGTGTGGAGAAGCTGAGTCAGAACACTAATCCATTAGTAACACTCTTACTGAGTTCACAAGCACTTCTAGGAGCACACAGTTCTCCTTGTTAATGGCAACTTTGAGAACCGACTTGCAAGCGAATAGGTTTGGCCTCCAGAGTGGGATTTGAAAGGATAAGGTGATCAGTGCTCACTCTCTTTTATCATCAGGACACATGTTACCAATACACCAGCCTTGCATTAAACTCCTCTTAACGTTTCTCCCCAACTATGCCTATTCCCATATAAAAGTATTCAAATGCAGGAAATGAAACAAGACTGAAAGCATCAACTTTCCCGTGTTGTCCTTATATCTTGTAACATAGTTTTTCATTCTTTTTTTTCAGGGGACACAGAAAATATAAGATTTACTGGTATTCAAATACATCCTTCCATTTCTAAGTTGCAATACACACAACCTATAAGGTTGGCTTGAATTTTTTAAGTATCACTAAGGAAGTCTGCAGAATAATTCAATTTTGGGTTTCCATTTCTAGGGAAAATTGTGTATTGCATGTGGGTACTATGCTGCTGATGTAAGTCCTGGGTTGGGACATAGGAAAGCCAAGAGTTTGACAGTGTGACAACTAGCCCATGGAATGATTTTGAGTGAGCAACTTTCTACATTACAAATGTATTTCAGCATTTGCAAATAATAATGAATAACAATGTGGAACATTATCATCTCAAGATTGAGATCAATATATTAATATAACTCTTGTTATATATGAATGCATTTAGGGAATTTGTAACAAATTTCTAGTTCATAAATCATCATAACATCCAATAAAGAGAGTCAGTATTTTTATCATACAGAAAATAGATTATTGAAATTGAAATTGAATATCCTTTTTCTAAAATTAAAAAAAAAAAAAAAAAAAAAAAAAAAGGTCAGTAATTTTGTATGCCTGAGGTGAGCCACTCAGAAAAGCTGACCTTTTCCAGAAGTGGTGCCTTTTATATGAGAACCTACATGCCCCAAATCCAGCTCTTTCACAATAATTCTTAGTCTATACTGCCCCATGCAGGTCCTGCAGCACTAAGTGAGCATACAATTCATTTTTAAATCAATGGGTCCCTTGTACTTCAAGGCAGTTGCACTGGATTTGTATGTGTTCCTTCCCAACTGCACTTTCTGAAAATTCATCTTCCACCTCAAAGCTCCATTTCATTGCATTTTCCTGTCATTCCATCTCATGTTTGCCTAGTAATTACAGGACACAATTTTCCAATGATCAAATCAAACTACATTAATACGTGCCTGTGTGCAGCTCAGTGTGAAAGAGCCTTCTTTCCACCCTTTGGGAGCTCATTATTATATACACAATCTTTGTATTTTTATTAGTCAGCCTTATGATTTGTGTGGTAAAGGGGACTGGCAATATTGTTTCACATACATCAAAGGCTGAAATGCAGTTTAACAAGAGCCAGCAGGTTACATACAAGCCCCAAAACACTTGTTATAGGTGTGACTCGCCCAAACCAAACTAGGCAGTGAGTGTTGGCAGAAATTATTCCAACTCTCAGCAGCAGCTGTAAAATGGGAATTTTTCATTTAAAAAAAAAAAAAACGGAAAGAGGAAATGTTCATTTTTAAAATATAACTTAAGCAAGATCTGAATCTAGCTCAGTTCTTTTTTGGCTCTGCCTTATTGAGAGAAACAAGGCATGCTTGATGACTTATACAGCCCTCCCCCTAAAAAATTTCAATCATTTATTCTCCTTCTAGGATTAGTTTAACCATAAAAAGTCTTCTAATTTACAAATTTGTCTTCCTAATTATTTTCAGAATATGGGAGAAAACGGAAAGAGGAAATGTTCAGTATGCAGTTAATAAGGAAGGGAAGGAATAGGAAGAAGTTTCTTTTTTTTTTTTCCTGAGTAAGCCAGTCTTATAAGCACTGTTAAGCACCCTAATTATAAACATTTTTATTGGGTTCTTTCTGTGTTTTTTCTTGTTTGCTTGCTGAACATCACAGAAAAATTATCTCCCTCTTTATTCAAAGGGCAACTAATATACAGTCTTCCTCAAAGTCTATCCCAGGGGAATCCAATTTTGAGAAAATGTGCTGTGCATTTCCCATAATTACCAGTGAGGTCATTTTTTTCTCTGCTTTGGATAATTTATAGGGAGCAGGGACATTTGATCTGATGATTTTGCCATCCAGTGAATCAATACTGGGCTATACTAAAGCACAGCTCCTACTGACTTCATTGCAAACAGATTTTGCCATCTGTACGTCCCTATGCTGTACCCAGGGTATGATCTAACCCCACGGAGGTCAGTGGTTGTCTTTCCATTGATCAAAATCAATGAGGCAACCCCTTTAATGCACAGGCACACTTCCTATTGATCTTAAGAGAAATGGTTCTGGAATTTCTTTGAGGCAAAATAATGTTGCTTTGCTGAAGCCTGTAGAGTGTGGTGGTTCTGAGAAACACTGAATTTAAGAATGGACTGTTGAGCCAACACAAGGCTTGCTGAGAAGTGAGATTACTGTTCTGATGGATTTTTCAAAATCTGAGGAATGTATTCATACAAAATTTCTTTAAGAAGTTATAGGCATTTCAGAGAACCTATCAGGCCTGGGTAAATTTTCATAAACCTCCATCAACAGAACCATCCCCTTGTGGTATCAGCACCTACCTACTATCTGAGTCTCTGCTTACTCTGATTCAAAATAATCAGATTCTCATTTCAACTACAAAAAAAAATGTTTTGGTACTGATAAAAATTCTCTGACAGAATTTTAACTGGAACAAGCACATTCCAACTGAGAAAATGCTGCTTTGTTCCCCATTTTCACCAGAATGGTTACTCTGTCAAACATTCTCAACCATCTTTATACCAAAAATCAAACAAACAAGATGAAATCCCCGGTATCTAACCCCACTTCTGTGGCTGGCTTGTTAAAAAAAAAAAAAAAAAAAAAAAAAAAGCCTCTCAGATAACCCAGGTTTGTACCTTCACCAGGTGCTTAACAGAGGAACAAGATGTCTCTTGAATGTGAATCTGCAATGTGAAGGTGATGTGTGGGAAATCTTGGACTTGCCCTGGGCACTGGGAGACATAGTGCTCCCTCCCTGCCATCTCACTGCAGTAATTCTGCTCTTGGAGAGAATGCAACTAGTAATATTTGTCAGGGGCAATTACTGTAATATTTGCTCAGCATCTTGAAAAGGTAAAATGGTGAATGTTCATATGTATTGGTTTATAATTCTTAAATAATGGCCAAAATGACCATAGATATATAGATAGATAGATAGACATAGAAACTCCAAAGAAACATGGTATCAGAATGAAAGTAGAAAACAAACAACAACAACAACAAAAAAATCCATCAAAATATCTATTTGACTCTCTTTTCCTCCTTTTTTTTTCCTCATTATTTTTCACAAGATAAATTTTCCCTGGGGATCTCTTTGCCCTAAACGACAAAGGTGGGTAGGGAGAAGAAAGGTTTTCCAGAGCTTCTGACACCTTTCAGGTGAGTGCTCCCTTCCTGTGCTCCAGGCAGCTAAGTCTGGCAGTACCAATTATTCAACAAACACCACAAGAGCCATGCTATGGGCCATAGGTCTTCCCAGTCACGCTTAATCATTGTTGCCAGCCCACATTTCTGGAAAGTGGATCAAAATTTTGAGGACCAGCCTGCCATCTTGTTGTAATAATACTAGCAGCATATGCCAGAGATCCTGGATCCTGAGGTCAGTAAATAAGGACGATTTCAAAAACGTGGGATAAAGAGAGCAGTGCTCTTTTTCTTTTTTTTTTCTTTTTCTTTTTTTTTTTTTTTTAAGACATCCAAGTGTGAATTTTGTGCTTCTTCTAGTCCATGGGAACTCAGCAAATCTAATCAGTCATCACCCCTCTCTGTGATAAAAATCAGCTTTGCTAAACTGGGATTCATGCTGCTGCTCAGCTCCTCTGTAGATGCTGAAAGTCATGCTACATGGTGTGATGGCTTTAGCTCAACCACAGATGATTGGGCTTGATGCAAGAATTGCTGGGTGACATTTTATGACTCGTGTTATGCAGGAGGTCAGACTAGATGATCATAATGGCTTTAAAATTCATTAATCTATGTGGAGAAATATCTGTGAAAGGATTAAATAGAAGTCCCAACATTTATTCTACATGACAAGTAAATTGGATTCCAACAAAGGTCTTTAAAGCTGAAACGTAAACATCAAGCTGCCAACTCCCAAGTTTGAAAGGTCACACTAGCAAAACTTACCACTGAATGAGACTGGCTTTAACTAAATTCTTCCTCTTCTCTTGAAAATTTCAAGGCACTTTCTTTTAAATTTAACAAAAAAAAAAAAAAAAAGAAAAGGAAAAAAATAAAAGAAAGCATTTCCATTTGAAAGAATCTTACCTTCTAAATGTTGAAGTCCCTTACAAGAAAATAATTTTTATTAAACTATATATATATATATTTCACTTTGAAGAAATTTTTTTAGGATTCCAAGATTTTGTTTCTGTCTTGAATTTTTTTTCAGTGACATAAAAATATTCATGGGATAAAGAAATCGCTTCCTTTTGAGCACTACCAATGGTCCAAACTCAGCCTTGTGATTTGAAATTTCAAAGGATCCATGCTGTTTGATGTATACTGAGCTCAAGACACAGGGAAATCAATCTGTGTAGCTCTGCCTACCTTGGTAGCTGTAGTCAATGTACTGTAAAGTCTTTGTTAAATATTTAATAATTAGCTGTGGTTTAATAATGTGTGTCTGAAGAAATGCTGAAGGCTGTGAGTGGATAATGAAAGAAAGCTGTGTCCTGAAACAAATGCCTTGAGATATTATATACTGTGCTGTAGTGGTTTCCTCACTCAGCAAATTGAGTGACTTTGCCACTTGGGGGGAAATAGGCAATTGTGTCTAGCAGACATCTGCTTTTGTAACCTCCTGTTTCCCAGGGAGAATCCATTTAGAGATCTGAGCAAAAGCCTCTATGGTAATCCCAGGCCCAAAAATACTTCAGTGGAAAGAGTTTCCTTTAGACTGCTCATGTTTCCACTGAATAAAAGCATCTTTTATTCTATCCAGTAACCGAATGAAGCAAGAGTTGTGTGCAGGCATGTGTGCAGCTCTTGACATATAGTCCATCCCATCAGCATACAAGAATGCATCTTGTAGACAATGGATTTTTAGGTTAGATCCTATAGACCTTTCAGACCAATATGTGTTTTTTCTTGTTCTGGAAGCAGTTTAGACCCCTGGCCTGCTTAAAATGGTGACATTTACAATGGTGAAGACCTCTTTGCACAGCAGTATCTGTTATTTTTTCTTCAGTGGGAGTGTTTTAAAGCCAGATCCTGGGTTCTTCTCAAAAACAGAAGAGCCAGGATATGTGGGGTCTAGCACCACTGCTGCTGTATCTTTATAGATAACCTTTCTCTGTGTCTGATCCTGTTATGTGTAAGATAGAAACCTAGCAGCTCCTCTCCATACAAAGGTGAGACCACAATGCTGACTTCCTAGATCTATGCTGTGTCCATGAATGCTGTGTCCATCTGACATGAAAGACTTTAAGGGGTTGCAAGACATGAAAGACTTTAAGAGGAAGCAAGGAATGATAAATAAATAAATAAAGTCCACTGAAACAAATTAAACATGGGGAGTTTTCTCTATGAGCTAGGTCTGTGCTAGCTGTGGTTTGTACAGAGCATTGGACTGAGAGAGGGCACCAGAAACAAAATCAAGAAACAGGCAGTTGCAGGTGACAAGATGTTGCAGGCTCTGGTTTTGTTACAGGACTGAAATGCCTCCAGTGAGCACAGAGCATCTTTTTGCTCTGTTGCATTGCAAAAAGATCAAAAGAAATCAGTCCCTTCCACAAAGAGATTTTAGTCATCACATACCTGAATCTTCATAAAATTCCAGAGCACTTTAATTTCTAAAGGGACTACAGAGTGAAAGGTATTTTTAATTACTACTTAACACTGCAGCAATCCTGGCTCCCCATGCAGGACTGTTCAGAAAGCTGAAGGTGCCTTTCCTTCAGTGAAAACTGCTGTGCTGCTTTCCTCTCTTTACAGGCAGGCCACAGAGGACATCAGTTACCCGTGGGAGAGAACATGGTGGCTTTCCACAAGCTGTGCTGGGCAGATGTGGAGAGGATGGACAGCACAGTTCAGTGTTAGCTAGATGATGCAGTGCTCTTCCCCATTTGCTTTGTTAGTTGAACTGTACAGTCTTTGCTTCAGTATGGACAGATACATTTCTTTGGCTTCTCTTTTGGAGTATTGGCCATTGAGGTGTTATTACTTGATTAATGTATTTGCAAGGGATAACAAGTTGATGCTTCAAATGGGCATTTTGTGACCAGGCATAGGTAATTTTGACCTGGGATGAATAATTTTTGCATATGAAAGAGGAGTTCATTTTGTAGATTTATTCTAACTCCATATCTTTGGAATAGATCTGACTTTTATATTACCTGGTATAAAGTTAATAATTTCCTTTAATTCTGTGGGACAAAGAGCCTGCTCTAATATCCAGTGTAATAAGGGGGTGGTGTCCCCTGACAAAACAGTGTGACCTTCTGGAGGCAACACGGGGGTCTGCATCTTTGCAAAGCCCCCAGCCTGCTCACAAAAATGTTACAGACACAATAGTGGAACAGGCTCTTCTTATTTAGGTCTATAGAGGACTATTTGGAAGAGTACCAAAGTCAAGGACACTTTTAACCTTCCCTTGGAAGCAAAGATCTGTGGAACTGTTCACCAACTGAGATCATCAGAATATGAACCTGTGTGCCAAATGAGCATGCAACTCCACAAAGACATCTCCAAAAGAACCAGCTAAACAGAGCTAGAACTGTACACATACTCTTACCCATACAGAACATTTTTTAAAAGCTGTATCAATAGATATGAAAGGGTAAACTTAAAAAATATGTATAAAAAGGGGGGGGAGGGGGGGAATGTATGCATATACAAAAATAAATAAAAGCTGCTTGTCATATAATTATTGTATCACATATATTTACTGTCTAGTGCAATGTGTCTAAACCAGTCATATAAAATGCATATCTAAATATGCCATAACATTTTTTAATGACTAAACAAAATGTGATAACCCGTACTCAGAGACAGATAAAAGCCACTTCTCTCTTTTTCCACCTATGCATCTGGGTTCCAAATCCAGCTCAGGATACCTGAGCTCTCCTGTCCCTTAGCATCTCCCTGACCCCCTCCTACACTTGCTGGTGTGTGACTCCCATTAGCATTAATTGCAGCTTCAGACCTGCAGGCAGGGTAAAGCACATCCCTTAAAAAAGTATCAGCATGTAGGTGAGCACATCACTCCTATTTTACAATCTTTACACCAACTCCCTGTAAAATTTTCTATCGATTTCAAGGTTTTACTGCTTATTTTTATGGCATCCAGTGGCTGTGGCCCAATATATCTGACAGATCTTTTGTCACCATGTGTTCCTGAGGGTCAGAACCAGCAGGGTTATTAAGTCTGTCCAAGGAACAATCTTAAGTCTTTTTGGAGCTAAGGTTTTATAGAAACGATATGGTGTTATTGCAGGAGTCATGTCAGAGTTGTTTCTGAACTGCTCTTTCTTTCATGGTGTGTAAGAAGGAAGTAAATGCCTTTTGGTAAGTTTTATCCTGGTTATGCGCTAACATCCTGTGACTTCAGGCTGGCATATGGTTGAAAGAAGCATCACTGAGGTACTGTCTAAATTACAGATGTTAAAAACTCATAAAGTCATCCGAAGGCCAGGAATCTACAGGCCAGTGCAATATTATTCCTTTCAGTGTGTTTCCTTCTGTTTCATCCAACAGAGCTCAAGGATGCACAAAGCAATGCTGCCCACTTTTATGCCTGTAAAGAAAAGCTGCATCCTGGGCTTATTTCCATACAGCAAGAAATATCAGACAGATTTTTCAGACTTGTATTGAGCAGGATAGTAATAATCAAACCTGAGTAAGTATTTTTTGAAAAAAAAATATATATATATCTATTTCAATCTTCAGAGAGACACATTTATTGAGTCCTGAAGTTTATTCAGAACAATCCAGGTTAGCATATGCAGAAGAAGATTGTGATTCCTTCAAAATGAAGTTTTATAGAATCATAGAATATCCCGAGTTGGAAGGGACCCATAAGGATCATCAAGTCCAACTCCTACAACCACACAGGTCTACCCAAAAGTTTAGACCATGTGACTTAGTGCACAGTCCAAAAGTTTCTTAAATTCATAAAGGCTTGGTGCAGTGACTACTTCACTGGGGAGCCTGTTCCAGTGCGCAACCACCCCTTCGGTGAAGAACCTCTTCCTGATGTCTAGCCTAAACTTCCCTGCCTCAGCTTAACCCCATTCCCATGGGTCCTATCACTCCCCCTCATGAGGAAGTTGTAGACCACGATGAGGTCCCCCCTCAACCTCCTCTTCTCCAGGCTGAACAGGCCCAGTGACCTCAGCCGCTCCTCATCCATCTTCCCCTCTAGGCCCTTCACCATCTTTGTCGCCCTCCTCTGGACACTCTCCAACAGTTTCATGTCCTTTTTGTGCTGTGGTGCCCAGAACTGCACGCAGTACTCGAGGTGAGGCCACACCAGCACAGAGTGGGACGATCACTTCCCTTGACCGACTAGCAATGCCGTGCTTGATGCATCCCAGGATACGGTTGGCCCTCCTGGCTGCCAGGGCACACTGCTGGCTCATATACAACTTGCTGTCAACCACGACCCCTAGATCCCTCTCTTCCAGGCTTTAATGGCCTGGAAGTTGTATGCTCACGTTTCGTTTCCCCACCTAGCTGAGTGTAACTGATCATAACTGGGGCTTATGTAATCAAAACTCATTTGACTATTTCAGGGGAAGTAATAATTTAGGAAACACAGCAGATAAGGTGGATTATGGAATGTAAAAAAAATATAAGCCTTTTTCCTCCTGGACTACTCGTCTTTGCCCAAAACATCATTTATTTAAAATAACAATAATAATAATAATAATAAGCTCCTTTAAGATTAATCAGCTTGGTGTAGTTTAATTTTATCTTGTCAGTTTCAGGCTAAGCAAGTGCCCTCGCTGTGAAGATGCAGTCAGATCATGTCTGTCTTCTTTGACTGTCACTTTGTCAGAGCTTTGGTTGAGGGTTCTGCTGGTGATCCTCTTCCCCTGCTGTGTGAAGCGGTGTCATCCTGTACAGCTTCTAGTGCAAAGACAAGAGCTAGTGTGAGCTTAACACTTGCTTTCTTTCTCAGCTGATGCAAGAATTCATTTGCCCATAAGAAGTCAGTGTCAAAAAGCTGTACATCCTGCAAAGGCAAATGCAAGTCTGTGTAGGAGTGAAGGGGCACAGAGTACTTCTGGATCTTTTGCAATGAGGTGAGCCTCTTGGGGTCAACACAAGTGCTGTTACATGTGCTACCATCTGCAAAGCTCTCTTATTTTGCTTCAGTCTTATTTATAGAGTTAAACCCGCCTTTGTTTTCTTGAAGAAACACATGCACCTCATCGATCAGTTGATAGATTTTCAGTTTTACTTTGCTTGTTTGTTTTCCATTTCATGACTTTCCCTGTTGTGCCTGAAGCCATTTTCACTTAGGTAATAATCACTAACTCACAAACTGGACTTGGTCATTATACGGATGGGTAACATCAAAATACTGAAAAAAAATACCCAGATGATTCAATATATTTGTATTCTTCATCACGGTGCTGCTGTACAATAGGGTGCTGGTATTGAGTGTTGTTTTGACAGCAGTGGCATCATTCAGAAAGCTTACCTATTTATGATCATTCAAAAGCCCATGGCATTTTGTGTGATGCCTCTTTTCTGAGCCATTCCCATCACAGTTCAATGAACAACTGGGAAAAAAAAAAAAATCCCTGTATTTTCCATTGCCTCTGTGTGTGTGTGTGTGCAATAATTTAATCCAGCCCAGAGAAGGGTGCAGTTCAGTCACAGTCAAAGCAAGCCCTGAGGCTATGGACACATGAGCAGAGAGGCAAAGCTAGAGGCATAAACCCGAGTGGGTTGCAGGGTGGCAGCTGGGCACAAACCTGCTGCCTGTATGTCTGGGAGCGTGAGAAACAAGCAGCCAGGTCTCTGAAAGGCAGGCAGCAAAACGTATGGGAAAATTGCCCCTGATTCATCCAGGGGGTAAATTGGCCGTTCCTGGGGCTGAGCCAAAGCTCTTTTGGAGATTGTGACATCTGTTTGCAGCTTTTGCAAGTCAGGACAGCTTGACTTGCTAGAGGTTAATCCACCCATGTGCTTGTAGCTGGAGTCAAGTTTGCAGAACATGTAGTTGAAGGCTTTTCAGATTAGAAGGAATGTACTCAAGCATAAAGAGGTAAAGATCTGGTCCTACTGAAAGTAATTATATTTCCTTCGACTTTGGTGTCATTGGGATATCAACCAAACTATAACTATCCTGCCTAATGGAAGGGATTACATGGAGATGTCTGACTATTCCAATCACTGGTGCTTGCCCAAAACAGAGCTTTCTCTCAGTTTTACATCTAACATCAGTTTCACATTTGAGTCACAGTCCCAAAGACCAGTGGACTTGCATTCTCAGTATATACCAGCTGGTCATACATTTGAGTCACAGTCCCAAAGAAAAAAGTGAATGAGAGAATGAGAGAGGGAAGCTGCCATCTGATTGCATTTTTTCAACTACTTTAAGAAAACAATATTAAAAGCTGACTGTCTCCAATTTTTATTTTTTTAATTCCCCCAGCACTTCAGTAGAGCAGAATAACTCTGGGTTTTGTTCTTAGCTTGCTTCCTTCTAGAATTATTGAGAATTATTTTAAAGTTAGGTAATAAACTTTACTGTCTAAAAAAAAAAAAAAAAAAAAAAAAAAAAAAAAAAAAGTCAAACCTATAAATCATTGATATTTTCAGATCACCAAACAGGAACTTGGAAAACTCCAGTGGTATGGGTTGTTGGTCCAGACATCCTGTGGTTTATTGTTTTAAGATGCTTCTCTTATTCATCTGGTAGTTTTCTAACATACCTCACATTAAATTTAACATGCTTCTTTCCTTCATCTGTAGCTTTTTCTGAGCTACCCTTTGATGATGAAATATGGACCAATGTACTCAATAGTCTTTGCCTAGAAAGTGAAAGAAAGATGTTTCTTGCTAACATCTCCCCTCTGTGGCCTCCTGTGGGCTTCTCTTATAGCTCACCTTTCCCTTCTGCATATCCTGCGGAGAAAAGAAATTCAGCAAGCACCAGCATCCTCGGTCATCAGGGTTTAAAACATGAGAACTTTGCTCTGAGAGAGGAGAGTGAAGCAAGCTCCACTCCCAGCTCCTGTGACATGAATTGGGATTGCTGGCTTGCAAAAACTCCTTTCAGCTGCCTGGCCGCCTGAGAGTTTCACAGCAGAGCTATTTTCCAAACAAATTCCCTCAGGTCACACAACTGGGTTATTCTCCTTTTTGCCATGCAGAAATAAAGGATGTGAGAAAACACACTTCTCTCTTCTTACTTCCCCTGGCTTCAAGGGTCCCCACTGCCACTTACCAAGCATTTATTTTTTCCTTGAGAAGCAGGAAAAGATGGAAGTACAAAATAGCTGCTACTTGTTTCAGAAGAAACCCTTCAAAAAGATGCAGCAGCCCAAGTCCTACAGTCTCTGTGTAGGACACACTGATTCAGGCAATGTCTTTTCTGCATCTCACAAGAGAAAAATACAAGAGCTTGACCTCTGTACTCTGCTACATAAATCCTACCTGGAACCGAGCAATCCCTTACTTTATTCCTCAGATATTAGACTATAGGGACAGGCAAATATCACATTCAACTTCCATGATGTTGCTATGGCACAGCACGCATTGTCTCTTGACTGTGTCAGTCATGTAGGTGTTTACCACTGTTAGTCACTCCAGGCTCCCCATGGAGTTCTTTCAGGACGTGATTCATTTCGTCCTGAAACAGATATCAAAACACACAGAAGAATTGTGCCCCAAAAGTACTTTTTCCACCCTCATCCCATTGACTACAAAGGGAGCCCAGGATGATCAGTTTTGGTGTTGCCATTTATGTGGCAGATGTGTAAAGTTAACCAAAACTGGATTGCACTCCTGGGGAAACATTTTATTACTCTGCAACCACATGCACTAAGACTTTGTGGTACTTTCTCTGAAAGTTGTTGGTAGTGGCAAAATAACAGGTTTTCTCAGTATAAGCTGACAGTCCCTGTGGGAACATCCTGTTTCACTAAAAACATGGCACCGCAGCTACTTGGCATTTTAAAGGACAGTGTTGCAAAATGATTTTTTTGGAAGAAGGAATCCTTGAGAAAGCATTTATCCCAAGGAAAGAATATGAGAGGTACAGATGTTGCTGAGGCTTTGATAGGGGTTAAAAAGGAAAGGCTTTTCATGAGGGGTAGATTTTTTCCGGCTATAAATGTCTACAACAAAGGGGTCTATGCATGACCTAGCCATCCTGGCTTCAACCAGCATCAGCAAAACTCTAGTCAAAGCAGTAAATGGAAATTAGGAAGTGATTCATCTAATCAAATGTTAAGAGTCAAATTAATTTTACCCTAAAGCCCATTAACTGTCTTGTCCAAGCCTCCCTGAGCATAGTGAGGTGCTAGATATGTAGCTGACATGTAAACTCCTTCACTGTAGACACCTATGGTTAGGTTAGGTTACTTCTTTATAGATTTCTTTTATTTAAATTTGAATTAGTTATCCTGGCACCCCTGTATGCCAGCAGAAAGAAATATGCTTTTCTAGAGACTGATCATCTGACTACATTGAGTACTACTCTGAGACTGGGATGAATCACTTTCCAGAACTGATGACGTTGCAACATCCTATTTCTCTCCAGAAGGATGTGCCGTTCTTTCCTCCTTTGTAATTTATACAACACTTTTGAGTTTATCTATACTTCTAGGGTGTTTTTCTCTCCTACAATAAGGAATCATAGAATAGCAGTAGATGAAAATAGCTTCAGTCACCTCTACATGATATATTAAAATCCTGTCTCTTTTATACACCAGAAAACTTTGAGGACATCTCTGTTTTTTGAAGCATCTTCTGTCCTTACTGCAGTACCTCCTTGCAAAAGACCTGGTTGTTGGTGCAGGAAGGTGACCCTGAACAGTACGCCCTATTGCTCTGTATCTGGGAAGATCTTGTCTTGGTTATGCCCAGGACCCTTGACTCATGAATATATATGCATCTGGAATTAATTAATAATAAATCTCTACATCCTCCAGAGGAGAGTCACAATACTTTGAAGGCATCTGGGACTTGTTGCACCCTATTGTGCATGTTTTCACTTTGAAGAACTACAGGAGAAGATACAAAATGAAGTTGTTGCTATTTGGTGCCCATGCATTTCATGCACGTACAGCCCTGTGTAGGGTAGAAGGGAACTTACAAGGGAGCATTTCCATCAGGGGCTCTCCCCAGTGCCAGTGAGAAAGGTCTGGGGCTCCTATTCAAATATCTAACAAGTGTTTTTACTCTAAAATATCCATTCTTGCAAGCATCATTTGTTTCTGAACAGGGTAATGATATTCCTGAGAATCCCTGCTATATAGATAGGGAGACTGAAATACACAACTTAAGCTACTTGACCAAACTGAATGTTTTGACGGACTGGTCCTTAAAATCTTCTAGCCTTCAGCTTATTCCTCCTGTGTGTGTCTTCAGACCAACCTTTGTTACCCATGAGAAAAGAGCAGACTCTTTACCTTTCACTTCACTTTTATCCTGTATTTGAATAGAACAGAACTCCAGAGAAAGATAGATTCTTCTTAAACTGGTGACATTTGTAAGGAAAAGAGGACATTTTGTCATAGCCTACTAGACATGTGATTCTAAGGTTTCACCTCATCATTTCTGGAAAACAAAAGTAAAATAAAAAAGAGGGAGTTTGTGGTTGTGGCTTTTTTTTTTTCCTCCCCACTTACAGACAGCTGTTTGCATGAGTTAAAAAAAACAACAATCAATATACTTGAGCAGAGATTTTCAAGAGAGCTCTGTTTTTTCTTGCTCAGTATTAATGATGACCTGCACTTCCTACCATAATGATTATCATAAAAGTCTTTTTGGCTTTGAAGAGGTTGCCTCAGCTTTTGGAGTACTTGTCTTGTGAAGGAATATAATCCAAAGAGAAGAAGTCTATTACCTTAGAATTCATTATTCCTTTTTTTTTTTTTT
>NC_048926.1:3848748-3854116 GCF_011077185.1 Oxyura jamaicensis | reverse complement strand
TTTTTTTTTTTTAAAGAAACTTCTAAAGCTAGAGCCACATTCTAATTCTTCACATATGCTTTTAGGTATATTTTTAGGGGAAATTTGCCGGCTGAACACCTGGTCCTTCAATAGACCATTTGAAAGGCTTTCTCATGCATCTAAACTCCTCCCTGTGCAACCACAATTTAAAGAAAATCCAGGAATTTAACCATGTTTCTAATTTATAGTTTCATAGGGAAAGATTAGTATGTGTGAGGGATTAGTGATCTGTGTAAATTGCGCCACTAATATTTATACAACAGTTATATCATAGGTAAACTCCAGACCATGCATATGACTAGGAATGTTATTATTTTTGTTTGAGAAGAAATAATATCTTGCGTTGTAGGCACAGGAATTTTCAAAAATCTTACATCTCTAGTGTAACCCTCATATTTAAATGTTACTATGGGGAATTTTTAGGGCATATTGGCTTAAATGCCCAAATTCAACCAACATGAAATAGCTTTGTAAGTCAGTTTACAAAATAATAACAGCAAAGTAAGCAAGTATTGGCAATATTTTTTTTCTTTTATTTTGAATAAGTAAGATTGATTATATTAATTTATATTGTTGCACTTACCTGTTTTTTGTTTTAATTTTTTTCTCAAATGATGCTTTATTGTATTATAGATATGCATAAACACTACACCCAAAACAAAACTTGCTGACTTGTTATAAAGACTACCACTGGCTTGAGATGGGCACTGTTAGGAAATAGACACTATTTCTTTAATTTGTTTTAAATGTTTACTGCAGAATGAGAGGTGCTTTCCCCTACAAATGGTTACTTTTAGTCATTACTTTCAAGGGAGGCCAGGGTGAGATGTAGAAATACATGTTGCAGATGGCAATATTTAGTTAGATGAATCTTTTGCTGCAAGTCTTAAAATCAAGATCGAGTGATTTGCTGGAAATGCTTAAATGCTTTGGTCAAGCACAGGTTATTTGTCTTCATCTAGGTATAATGAGGTGGCATTCTCTGCCTTTCATTATGCAGAATGTCAGATTAGATGATTTAATCTCACAGATTTGCCACATAGGTTCCCCTAAATATTTTACATCTCCTGAGATGTAGGTTTCTCGATATAATTTGTGAACATTAAATGCTCACTTTGTGATTTCCTTATGAAGAGTGCCTTCTTCTACACCACCGCTCACAAAACACCAGCTGAATAAAGAGACTGGATTTCATGCACAAATGCATGAACCTTTTGCAGAAACTTTATTTTCTTCTATAGTCTAAATGAATCCCTGTTGAATTCTTTGTTTATGAGTTGAAAAGACCATAAGGGAATTAGATACACAAACTTAGCTCAGCTGCTTTCCTTTGGGACCTTCACCCTTCATGCATTGCTTACCCTGTAATTTTGAAAATTTTCTTTATTAGTAACCAGATTTGGAGGAAGAATAAGTGCCAGCTAGTATCACCAGATAAATCAATATATGTAGGAGTAAAATGACATGTTTTTAGAGTCCTTAAGACTTTTTTCATGCCTGAAACAAAACCAGCAGTTTACTGTCAGAAGCTTTCCCTGTTGGAAAGGTTTCACAGATTGCTGGCCCACGCTTACTTTGTCTAGCTATTTGTTTTCATAAAGTCCCTGATTTTTGAGTTCCCATTCTTATCTCAAGTGTGGTAATGACAGATGCAATTAATGTACATAAAGCTGAGGATGTCAGATAAAAGGACAAACAGCAGAAGATGAAGCTGCTTGGGGTCAGCTAAACATCAGACACTCTTGGTTTGTTACACTGTTCTTAGTTTCTGGAAGAAGAAATTAGTCAACTGCAAGACTTTGTCATTTTTCTTTGCCTTTTCATTGCCCTTTGGTTGTAACAACAGGCAAAAAAAAAGGTCTTTAAACACAGAATCACATGCTGGAGTTAAGTCCTTGTTCACATGTACCAGAGCTGATGAAGGAGTGTTCCTGGAGCTGTAGTCCTTGTTCATGTATCTTTTGTCCTCAGAAACCATACCTAGAGGACTAAGGTATCCATGGCTTAAACAGGAAAATCATCTAGGAAAGAGGACTTCTGTTGTGTAGAATACTAGATAGCAAACTACAATTTCGGTGATTTCTAGATCATCCAAAATTTCAGGCTTTATCATATGGAATAACAGCAGCATATAATTGTTCATTTCTGCCTATCTAGCTATGTACATAGTAGTTACTGCAATTCCACAACCTTTAAGTTATACAACATTTTTTCCTAATATTAAAATATATCTTTATAGAGAATCTCAGCAATCTTGGGAACAGAATTTGTTCCTATTCTCTCCAGTCAAGTAGACCTCAGAAAAGTAAGGAAAGCACCTTTACTATGCATAAATGGCCATGCAAACCACCAGAAACAATTTCATCCCCCATTCAACTGACCTTTTTGAAGAGATTAGCAATTAGGGTAAGAGTGATGGTATTTTTGTGATAGAGATCAGTAGCATCTGGACATGAAAGCAATTCACTTTCTATTCCCAGTACAAATGGGAGAAATACCGTTACGTCAGTGAGCCGCTCCTTATGGGGAGAGACTCTTTTATTAGGGAGTATAGCAATAGGCAAGAGATAGTGGATTTACACTAAAAGTAAGCAGACTCAAATTAGACATTAGGAAAAAATATTTACTGTGAGGTTTGTGAGGCACTGGAACAGGTTGCCCAAAGGAGTTACGGGTGTCTCATTGATGGAAGTGCTCAAGGACAGTATAGGGCTTTGGGCAACCTTATCCAGTTAGAGGTGTCCCTGCCCATGGGAGAGGTTGGAATTAGGTGGTCTTTAAGGTCTCTTCCAACCCATACCATTCTGTTATTCTATGATTTAGTACTTTGCTGATATTACTGGCTGCTCATGGCTTGGACTGGCGTACACTTCGTTGGGTTAAGAGCTGGCTGGATGGCCGGGCCCAGAGAGTTGTGGTGAATGGAGTTAAATCCAGTTGGAGGCCGGTCACTAGGGGAGTCCCCCAGGGCTCGGTACTGGGGCCAGTTCTCTTTAACATCTTCATCGATGATCTGGATGAGGGGATCGAGTGCGCCCTCAGTAAGTTTGCAGACGACTCCAAGTTAGGTGCGTGTGTCGATCTGCCCGAGGGTAGGAAGGCTTTGCAGGAAGATCTGGATAGGCTGCACCGATGGGCTGAGGTCAACTGCATGAAGTTCAACAAGGCCAAGTGCTGGGTCCTGCACCTGGGGCACAACAACCCCAAACAGAGCTACAGGCTGGGAGATGAGGGGTTAGAAAGCTGCCTGTCAGAGAAGGACCTGGGAGTATTGGTTGACAGTCGGCTGAATATGAGCCAGCAGTGTGCTCAGGCGGCCAAGAAGGCCACCAGCATCCTGGCTCGCATAAGAAACAGCGTGGCCAGCAGGGCTAGGGAAGTGATTGTCCCCCTGTACTCGGCTCTGGTGAGGCCGCACCTCGAGTACTGTGTTCAGTCTTGGGCCCCTCACTACAAGAAGGACATGGAGGTGCTTGAGCGAGTCCAGAGAATGGCTACGAAGCTGGTGAAGGGTCTGGAGAACAAGGCTTACGAGGAGCGGCTGAGGGAGCTGGGACTGTTTAGCCTGGAGAAGAGGAGGCTCAGGGGTGACCTTATTGCACTCTACAGGTACCTGAAAGGAGGCTATAGCGAGGTGGGGGTTGGTCTATTCTCCCACGTGCCTGGTGACAGGACATGGGGGAATGGGCTAAAGTTGTGCCAGGGGAGTTTTAGGTTGGATCTTAGGAATAACTTCTTTACTGAAAGGGTTGTTAGTCACTGGAATAGGCTGCCCAGGGAAGTGGTTGAGTCACCATCCCTGGAGGTCTTTAAAAGACGTTTAGATGTAGAGCTTAGGGATATGGTTTAGTGGAAGATTTGTTAGCGTTAGGTCAGAGGTTGGACTCGGTGATCTTGGAGGTCTCTTCCAACCTAGACTATTCTGTGATTCTGTGATTCTACTGAGGTGATTTTCAAATAGCAACAAGATTCTTACGTTAACTACAGCATATATTTTTTTTTAAAGACTGAATGATGGATGTGAAGTAGAGGTCATTATCTGATTCTTTCACAAAGGGTTTGAGACTTCTTGAGCATTATGCACCACATCAGGGCTATGTAAGTCAACCTGCAGAAGGATATTCCTTATATCTCCTACATGACATGACCAACCTCCAGCCTACAGGGTTACCAAGAAGACATCGGCCTTCAGAGAGCTGAAGAACTTTGCAGATGAAAAACTCCCAGAATTTAAGGCTTTCTATGGTTGTCACTGCAAAGATTATTAGAAGTGCTGACCACAGGAATGCAAATTAAGATGAAGTGACATCTGTTTTCTGCTGTCATGGGAAGTGCACTGTTATTTCTCCAGGAAAAGTTATGCTGGAATTCTGAGACAGATTTAAAAATAGTTGGAGTTTTTTCAATCTGTCTGTTTTCTGGGTTGTTTTACAGTCCATGTGCTGTATTGTCACATCCTTCCTGAACACTGGTTGTTTGAATTGGCAACAGAAGCTCTAAAGAAACTGGATTAAAGATAGTTCTCTGGCAGTTTTTGGCAATTTCTCCTAAGAAAATGGGTTTGAATAGATGGTATGTCTGGAAGAAAAGTTAAAAATGCATAGTTAAAATTGTACAGAATACAAAACATCATGGAAGGCTAATAAGCAGAATGCATCATAAGAACTCTATCAAGTTAAAGTGCTTAGACAGTGACCTAATTTTAAGGAAATGTTTTATTTGAAGAAAGCAATCAAAAAATAGGAGCAAGAACAATGTATTTTAAGTAATTTCTCTACAATGAAGTATTTAAGCCTATGCTTTATTTTCTAGAATTTTGATTTATAGTGAGATTAATCAATAACTATAAATTTCTAGTTGGATTAAAAAAGAGTTTTTAAACAATATTACTTTCCAATCTGAGATAGTAGCTGGACCTATACCCTTCTCCGACTATCCCAAAACCTCAGAAGACACGGATGCTTACTAGTTTGTTACTAAACTTTAAAGATTCTTTTTCCATCTACTCTTGTAAAAGCATAGCTATTTTCAGACAGGAAAGATGTCATATGGAATAGAAGTGAAATGTTGAAGAAGAAAGCATGCCTCTGACATGAGCCTAGATTGAGCTTGGGAAAGAGCATTACGGTCACCTTTTATACCAGCATTCCTGATATCACATCTGGTGTAATCTCCCTGACCTCTAAAGAATTTCATCAGCATGAACTAGAAGAGAACTTGACCCTTTCATGACTAAGTAAGAAGTACTGCAGGAACCATGAGGCTTACCTAGAAGAACACAATTGAAAGACTAAGAGAGGAAGGCAAGGTGGGGAGGGGAAGAAAAAAAAAAAAAGAAAAAAGAAAA
>NC_048926.1:3843695-3848648 GCF_011077185.1 Oxyura jamaicensis | reverse complement strand
AAAAAAAAAAAAAAAAAAGAAAATAAAAAGAAAGGGCTGGAGAAAGAGAAATAGAGAGCAGAGATGCCGAACCTGAGTTGGTAATTTTATCTTCAGAGTTCAGCTGCTCAGTGGAAAACTGATTTTACAAGAGGTCATGCTGTGCATATTCTCAATTTAAGCATGTAAAAGAATCATTAGTTCTTCTGCCAAAATTATCAAATAATTTATATAGAGTATTGGAATTTTCCTTGTGTTAAACTCAAGACATGGCTTTTAGTAAAGAGGACAAAGATGGAATAAAAGCCTCCGGGAAAGTATGTACTAGAGCCTGAACTGACAAAATATCCATCTGTGAAGTCATCACCAAGGTCAAAGCATAGCTGATGGAGAGATAGCTGATAAATTGCTCTTCTGCTGAGCAGTAGCAGATGTGAAAGACTTGCAGTTCATCTTCCTAAACATGGAGAAGTCGGCACTGGACATGCCTACTCTTTGGACACATTGAATTGTACAAGCTTGGTTGTTTTTCTTCCATCCAATCACGTAGTATAGAGGTGTGTAAGTAGTACACATGCAGTCCCTTAAGACCCTCAATCTGAGAACCAAATTTTCATTCTCTATTGCATCTCAGTGACAGCTGCCATTAAGAAAGAAAGCAACTTCTTTTGTTGCTTTCCCCAAAATGCAGTGTCATGATAGTGGAAACCACCTGTTCGTGAACCTGATCTGTGCTTCTGCGATGAAGGAAGATGTAGGACTATCTGAGAGCATAAGGGAGTCAGGTCACTTTTTATTCTAGCTTTCACTGTATCCCATAGCCCCAAGTTCCTTAATTTGTTGGCATACTCTAAAAATTCCTGCCTATGTTTCACTTCAATATCTGATAGTGTCATCTGTTAATTCCTGCAGCATACAACACATAAACACATAGAAACTTACAGGCTATAACCTAAATGATCCCTCTCCTCACTTCACTTCAGTTCTCTCTTACATTCCTATCCTCTGCTAGAAATCAACTTCCCCCTCATAAACAGGGAAGCATAAGTGTGTCCACAACAATCTCAAAGACTGGAGAAATTTTCAAATAGATGATTAAAAAAAAAAAAAAAAAAGACTGTAACTTGTCTAGCTTACATCAAATTTCAGTAGAAATCTCTCAATTCACAGTGGTTGTGCCTTTGAGAAAATTTGTAATAATTTCTGGGAAACAACTTGTTCACCTTCACCATTGTTAATTATGTTACTGAAACAGGGCCTGTCTCATCCTGTACCTATGTGAATTTAGCACAAGAACAACCTGACTTTATGGTGGTCCTTTTGGAGGATAACAGACTGATGGATATGTCCACTATGCAAGTTTTACTCATTTCCTTGATAATTTCTTTCCATTCTTACAGATGTCTCTTGAGTGATAACAGACATTGAGTTTCCATTGCTGGCAGCTACTGATATGTTGCAATAAATAAATAAATAAATAAAATAATAATAATAATAATAGTAATTAATACGAGTTTAACAAAAAATCTTGGCCCTAGAGCAGGGCAGGGCAAGGAAATCCAAGGACTGATGAAAAGAACTCAGAACTTTCCCTGTCCAAACTCCCCTGTAGCACCATGAGAAAGTTTCTGCAGACTTTTCCAAGCAGAGGAACTCCAGCAGGTGTTTCCTTTGGGGAGGTTTTTATGTCAGCAGACGAAAGAACAAGTGAAAGGCAAGAATGGGCTCCCAGAGATACCTCAGTGGAAGGGGAAATTCTTTAACAGAAAGCAAGTTTTCATCAAACTGTGACCTTTGCCAGTTCTTGTTAGAATTGGTTGGGAACTTGTCAAGTAACCAATTTTTTTCCCATTGGAAATACTGATTTATCACAAGTGAATCACATGGACTAAAAGACTGGTTTTCTTAAGGGATCATAGAGGAAGGGGCCAGAATAATATCTTTTTTTTTTAAAAAAAAAAAAAAAAAAAAAAAAAAAGATTTTGAGATGTCTAACTTGATCTTCTTAAATAATTCCAGGCTTCAGCTCAGGATGACATTGCAACAGGATATTCCAGTTGATTTGTAATTAAAAAGATAGTTTGAATTGAAATGAAGCATTACCAAATCTTTAAATTGAATAATTTCATTATATTTCCTGCCCTTCACATTTGCTAGTTGCAACAGCTAGGAGAGTTGACTATTATTTGAAGTTTGAAGAATTTGGTTGTCGAAACATTCAAAGGCCAGCAACAACAGTCAGATGTGCTCAGCACTTTGCAAGGACTGTTTTCCCTGAAGATTTCACAATTTAAGTAAGCAGGAACAAATACAAACAAATGAGAAGTGAGAGTGTAGTAACATCTTATGCCCTCTGCATACTTTTTAAGGCCTATATAGAGAAATAATCACCCATGTAGCTCAGTGTTGGTCCAGGATATGAAAAATCCCTATCTACATATGAAAAATGAATTATAAGTTCTCAGTAAGTGATAAAAAACACACTATCTTTGTTTTTAAATATATTCTCCAAGGAGATGTACCAGAGAAACTCAAAAAAAAAAAAATTAAATTAAATTAAATTAAAGACAGCAAACAACGTTACCACAAAGCTTCAAAGTGTAGGTTTATTTCACTCCTGGATAAAGAGACCTATTCCTAGCTGAGGAAGGTTTATACCTATGCTCTTCTCTCCTACTACTCTTACCAAAGGCAGCATTTAAGACTTACCACAGCTTAGAGCTGGAGGATGTTTCCAGAGTCCATGGGTCAACCTCAGCTCTGCTCAGCTGTAGCATTGTGACTGTGAGTTAGTTATTTAGTTTATACTAATTATCTTCTTAGTAAAAGTAGGTGTGGTTTGTTTGATCTTAGTTTCCCAAAAGGAATCAAGAATTTACCACAGCTTTCTATAAGATCTCATGTGAATAGGTTTTCATAAACTAAGTAAAAATTTAACTTTGCCCCAGCCACACTGATAAACTGACTTTGGAGTACCGAGTCATCCAGCCACAGAAGCCCTAAATGGCTTGCTATGTTGTTTCTGTGGTGCAGGGGCTCTGTCTGTTCCAGACTGAAGTTCAGCCCACTGTAGGAAGTCAAAACCACAACAAATCTGAAAAGCTCTGAGACAAGGATTTGCAAAGCTGCTGGGGTGGGGGGCTGGGGGTGGAAGATCTTTATATTATTTTACAGACCAAGCTACCTAAAGCAACACCCTAATTCAGGGTAAATTATATCCTCGGTGAGCATGATGGCACCAGATTGTTTCCACAGTGGTGTAGGAGGTTCTCCTGTATCCTTCTCTTTATGAAAAACAGACTTTATAAGTGTATTTCACCTCTGAAAGAAAATAACACAAACAGCATAGCAGCCTTCCTTCCATCATCAGTAACTGTGTTTGTCTGTTTCTCATCCCACTTTTTAAATGGTCACAATTAAAGCATGCATTTTGATTTTAAGATATTGCTGATCCCAATAGTTTTATTCACTTTGATATAGGCAATTTAAAGCTTTCAAAAGTCTTGACATTTGTGTATACAGTCTCTTTCATTTCCTAAAAACACAGTATTTGACTATATTTCAAAAGTCTTTGATCGATCCAAAGAATTTCAGCAGGTTTGAAAGCAGCTTGTGTCAAGATACTTTTTCACACTGACTTCCATGTTAATTTACCCTGCTTTTAGAAGCCGTCAAGTTTCCTCTAGCTCCACAAACATTTCTCTGTAATGAATCACCTGACAGAAAACAGTGAAAACATGTGGCTCTTTTGTGTGACTGCTGCAAATTCTCTCTCTTTAGGGGTCATGATACCACAGTATTTGTTCATTGTGTCTGTTTCTGTCCACCTCTTATCTCTTCTTTTCCTATTAGACTAATTTCTTAGAGAAGGGACCATATTTTAAACCTGCTTCTGTATAACATCTAGTGCAACAGGACTAACCAGGTCTCCAGGGAACTACTGTCTTACCATGCCCTTCCATGGGTACTCTCAACTAGATCCTCTCAAGGAAAGAGTCTGGCCTGGAGGGAGGTGCTGTAGTGGAATAGGTTTGATGAACTCTCACTCCAATCCTACATCATCTAATGTTTAGTTGAGTTTCTTCAGGGTAGCTGCATTGTCTCTGCCTCAGATCTCCCCAGAGCAGTTATCTTCTCCAGGCATCTCAGTGGAAACACACATTGCATAGTGCTATAATTCACATGATTGTTAAGATTTAATCCCTCTACTTGCCTTTCCTCCTGCAGAAATTGCAGAATGACTTTACACCCAGGCAGGACCCTTCCAAAACAAATTCTGCCATAGACAGAGTAAAAAAAAAAATGAGGTACCTAAAAGTGTTTGAAATATCTACAGTTATTCCTCAGAGTTCATTATCCTTCATGGAAAAACCTACATGAGTTCCAGATGCTTTGCAGTTAGCACAGATCTGGTGTTGGGTTGAACTGATACCAAGGACTGTATTCCTTGGTGTAGGGAACAATAAATTCAGGGTCTCTTTCATACTCTGACTCACTACAATATCATTTCAATGACAGCAGGTCTCTCAGGCTGTTGAGAGCATGAATAATTACTTAGTGACTATAGGTTTTTATGTCAGAAGTACAAGCCCCTGCCTCTGTTTACTTCTGCTGATTTCAGTGGCTCATTGTGACCTGCCAGATCCCAATGGAGGACAAGCATCTTTGTCACTGAGGGATGTGTATTGATCTGTGATTTGGGTTTCCTCAACTCTGTACAATTACAGCAGTGATGCAGAGCTCAAATACAAAACCTTTGTTTCTTTCTTGTATCACTCATGGCCTAGCAACAGCATGGGGTTTAGTTTTTTGATCTCTCCTATAACCAAGTGAGGTTTCTATCAGTTTTATAGATCAAGCGACTATCTTCCTTATGGACAATTTGGCATGGAAGATGGCAATTTGTTATTTCTCTACATTACTCAAGAAGGAAAGGAAAGGAAAGGAAAGGAAAGGAAAGGAAAGGAAAGGAAA
>NC_048926.1:3830791-3843685 GCF_011077185.1 Oxyura jamaicensis | reverse complement strand
AAGGAAAGGAAAGGAAAGGAAAGGAAAGGAAAGGAAAGGAAAGGAAAGAAAGGAAAGGAAGCAGAACATGTCTAATTGTCTTGCCTCACTTTCTGACAACCCTCTCATATCAGAGGGACCTGGGGCTTGACCACAGAGCATATAGCAAAGGAAGAAACAAATTATTTCCTACACAATATTTTCCGAAGAAGCTCTCTAGCAAGATTGGATGGTTGATGATTGCTAAAAACTAAGAAGATGAATCTGCAAACATTGACAATTCAGGGTAGAAATGGCAAGCCCTGAGAACTGTAGAGTGTTTTATTTCTTAAAGCTTTTTAATTTTATAGCTCATTTATGTTCCAATAGAATTAAATATGTGATAATGTAGTGTTCTTAATTGCAGTCTTCAGAGCAAATCCTGCCCTTTCTAAAGAAGTCTTGTTTTGATACAGAAATAATTAATGAAGAATTATAATTTAGAAGAGACCATCATATCCATCTAATCTGATGTGCATAACACCAGACCACAAAACCTTGCTAACTGTATCTATACCAAGCACTTAATTGAGTTTAAACAATAATTTTTCCTTAGCTCATTTCCAAGTGGTGGAGGTTTCTCCATACATCCAGTTAAGCTGCTTCAATAGTTAATTATCTTCAGAGTCAAAAATTGTGTGCCACATTCTGACTCTGTGTTCACAGTAGCTTTGTTTTAAACTACCAAATCTCATTAAGCTTTGCTCTGCTAAATTATTGTCTCCTTTCTAAAATCCTTTCTCAACATAGATATTTGTAGACTATAATCAATTCACCTCTTAATCTACTCCTGGATAAGATAAAGAGATTGAACTTCTTAAATCTCTTGAGGTGAGACAGGTTTTTCAGGCTCTAAATCGTGCTTGTAAATTGTTTCTGAATGCTTTCTGATTCACCCACATCCACTTTTGAAGTGTGGAAACTCTCACTGGGATACCACCTTGCAGTAACAGTTTCCAGTGTGACAAGAAACATTGCCTCCCTACTGTATTTGACGTTCATCTCTGCTTAGATGTTCAGGATTGCATTTGCCTTCTTAGGGATATTAGGTACCTACGTCGACAGGGCTACCTACTTGACCACAAAGGTTATTCAGGACACCTCTTTCTTTTGTATTGTCCCTACATCTTTAAGAAGCAGTATATGGTGGTCCCAGTACAAATTTTCCTCATCTGATAAGTGTTTTTGAGTGTCCACTGCGTGCTGATCTGTGCACTTGGGTTCAAGAGACCTGTAATTGAATGGAGCTTGAGGAACACTCCTTTCTTTCTCTATTTTGTGGGAAGCCAATGAAGTCACAAGCTACACCCATCCAACACATTTCTTAGCTAAAAACCCCAGACTCCAGAATCTGTGAATCCTGATCCTCCATCTTTTGAGACCACCACTCATCTCCAGTACTTCTACAAGGAGTGTGCCTGCAGAGCACATTGCGGTGTTGTGATACACTAACTAGCTTTCAGAAACATCCAATTCACTTCAGACACTGATTGTAAAGCAGCAGCAGGAGGTAAATTCAGTAACATAAAGTCACCTTCTGATTTCTTTTTTCTCTCCCCGAAGAGATTATTCTTGCCAAGAAAAGTACTTTCTGAGAGCTAAGTATTTACTGCTCTTTCGAGATCCAATTCTGCTTCAGCTGACCCTGTTTACTTGTCCCTTCTCATCCCCATTTATCTGGCAAATTTCCCAAATTCTGTTGTGGGAGAATAAAGGCATCTGTTCATTTTGAATGAGCAATTGTTGAAATTCTACAAAAATGCAAGGAGCAGTGGACAAAAGAAAGGGTGAGAAGAGAATTGAAGTTCAGAATGGTTCATGAAAGCCCTCCACTATTTAGTGTCATTACTAACTCTACAACCTGAGGCAATTTATTAAGAGTTTGAAAAAGCAGCTTAGAGAGCAGGATGTGAAGATTTCCATTGGAAATAGATGACTACTTTAAAGGTTGCAATTGGTTTCTAAAGAACAGGCTAGATGAAAATTGCAAGAGGTGAATAGCTACTGAAATCTGTGGGCAGGGGGAGGGGGAGAAAATTGCCACCTACTTGAAATAAATAGCTCTTCTAAAATAATGGGTTTTAAACTTTAAAATTGTTTTGTTCTGTGACATACGGAAGGATGTATTTAGAGTTGTTTTCAACTTCTCTAAACAGGAGACATTTGCCTGGGAAATAATTTCCATATAAAAATATGATAATGTAATTATTCTAACTGGTATTTTCTATAATTTGATGCCCTATTCATAATAATCTCTCATATTTTGCAGTAATGTGAGCTATCTCTATGAACTCCATCTGTGTTACAAGACAAAGAGGACTTTAATAGAAATTGAGCCACCAAATCTTTCCACTAGCTTTTGATTTAAATTGCTGCAATGAACTCATTCCAGAAATGCCAGAAATCAAAAGGGTTATGGTTGCTAATATTACTAATGGTAATTCAGTTGATTGATTCATCCTAACAATAGGATTTTTTAAGTGACATATCTGGAAAGTGATGGAGTGGTTTTTGCTCTCTTACAGGCCATTAGACAGAAGAGATTTAGTTCTGTTGGCTGTGAAGACCATTTTTGCTGTATACCCATACTTATACCTTTCACAGATCTTGCTCACTTGCCAAATCAGTGATTTAGTAATTCTTCGTAACCTACATCTCACCTTCAATCCCACCTAATTCAAGAAAAAATATCCACTGAAATCAAGGTACATTTTGTTATCTTGAATCAGCATTTTCCAACAGAGAACCCTTCTTCTGTAAAATCTTTGACCAGCATTTGTACACATCTTCTTTCCTTTAGTCCAGAGTAGAAGGACGCTGACAAAAAGTCCCTTCAGAAGTGGTTTGTTGTTCTTTTCTTTTTTATCAACATATTTAACCCCAGGAGTTGTTTTTTATATTTTATTATTATTATTATTATTTTCCTGTGATAGTGTTCAGTCCATATCTTCATGGAAAAGGAAAATACAGTTTGCAGCATTTCATGAGAAAAATACAGAAACAGCAAGTCCTATGCCAAGGGCAACCAGCAGCAGGGCAAGGAATCTGAATACAGATCTCTTGTAGTTAGATCTCTGACGACTAAACCAGGTTTCAGCTTCAGTCTTGGTAAAGCTTTGAGATCTCTGTGCAGTCAAGGCAGAGATCATTCTGCTAAGACTTCAAGACAGAGCAGTAAGACAACCACCTGCAAATCCACTTGTGGTCCCAACTAGGAGTGTTTTTTCTCCTACTTGTGCCCTGTGCAACTGCTGGGATGCAAGAAGACCATGAGAGTCTCACTAAATTTAGCAGTCAAGGTTTAAAGGCAGGAAAGCATGAGTTAGGCTTTTGAGGGATTTTCCAATATTTTTGTTATTATTAGTATTTATACTTTAGTACCCCATCTCTCAGAGACATAACAGACTGTTAAACACACACAAAAAAAATTAACAATTGAGAAAGTGAGTTCAGGAAGAAGACATTCTGATACAAAGTTATGAGATCTGCAAATAAACTAAAATGAAAGAAATACGAAATATTTATAATCAGTTTTTTACATTTTTAGATGTGTTTTAAGGATATTAAAGCAACTGTAGGGTAGTTGGCAGACTACTTGGTGGTATTAAAAAAAAAGGGGGGGGGGAGGGGCTAAATAAAAACAGAAACATTTGCTGTTTTATCTCTTAGACCTAGCCAAGTCAACCCCAAGGTCCATTGCACAGTAATGATAGGAGGGTTTGAACTAGTGTTTAATGTTTTGATGATTTATTTTCTCATCTATAAGAAGGCTCATTCCAAAATTTTTGTGTGTCAGCCGATGCTTTTCATATAGTAGTGTAGGTATATGGACACCTTGGTCTGCATGTCAGCAGAAGGGCTTGAAGCTGAAGGTGTTGTAAAAAAAAAAAAAAAAAAAAAAAATCATCTATTCCTTAACTGCTGATACCTTTTTTCAGTACTTCACCAACATACAACCTGAGTTGTTGGCACCTGGGACCACCAGGGGCCACTACAAAAACAAATCCTGAAGGTGAGGTCAGGTGAGTTCCATATTCCCAAACTCTGCTGAAGGAATGCATTGGAGGACACAAGTGTGCTTAGTTCAGATGTGCAAGTGTCTGTATGACAGCTTGACCATCTGCATCCCAGAGAAGAGATGGGCATCTGTCTCACTCAGGGAAGAATGCATCATTTGGCATAGTCATAAAACCTTCCTAAGGAAACAGACATGAAATAGTCTCAGAAAAATAAATAAATAAATAAAATAAAAAATAAACAAAAAATAAACAAGCAAAAACAAACAAAAACAGCGAAGCATCAACTCTGTCCCAGCCAACATGGGTTCACCAGGGGTAGGTCCTGCCTAAAAAATCTGATTTCCTTTTATGATAAGATCACCCATCTAGTCTATCAAGGGAAACCAGCTGATATGATCTTTTTGGACTTCAGCAAAGTTTTTGACACTGTTTCCCATAGGATCCTACAGGACAAAATGTCCAGCATTCAACTAAACACAAACATCATACGATGGGTGAGCAATTGGCTGATGGGCAGGGCTCAAAGGGTTGTGGTAAATGGGGCACATTAGGCTAGAGGATGGTCACTAGTGGGGTCCCCCAAGGCTCCATTTTAGGGCCAGTCTTCTTCAACGTTTTTAAAAATGATTTGGATGCAGGACTAGAAGGTGTTTTGAGCAAAATTTGCTGACAACACCAAACTTGGAGGAGTTGTAGACTCGGCTGAGGGTGGAAAGGCCTTGCAAAGAGATCTAGACATGTTGGAGAGCTGTCCAGAGGAGGGTGACAAAGATGGTGAAGGGCCTAGAGGGGAAGATATATGAGGAGCGGCTGAGGTCACTGGGCCTGTTCAGCCTGGAGAAGAGGAGGTTGAGGGGGGACCTCATCGTGGTCTACAACTTCCTCATGAGGGGGAGTGGAGGGTCAGGTGCCAACATATTCTCCTTAATCACCAGTGATAGGACCCGTGGGAATGGTGTCCAGCTGAGGCAGGGGAAGTTTAGGCTAGACATCAGGAAGAGGTTCTTCACCGAGGGGGTGGTTGCGCACTGGAACAGGCTCCCCAGTGAAGTAGTCACTGCACCAAGCCTGTCTGAATTTAAGTGTTTGGACTGTGCGCTTAGTGACAAGGTCTAAAATTTAGGGTAGACCTGTGTGGTTGTAGGAGTTGGACTTGATGATCCTTATGGGTCTCTTCCAACTCAGGATATTCTATGATTCTATGATTCTGTGATTATATTCCCTATATATATATATATATATATACATATATATATATATGAAATATATATATATGTATATATATATACATATATGAAATATATATATATGTATATATATATATATATTCCCTATATATATGTGTATTCCCTTATATTTCTAAACCCATATTGCAGGGCTGTTTTGAGAATGAGTTAAACATGTTCACTTCCTTTTTCTCATGTCCTGCTTCTCCAGGTTAGCATTATCTTTCCAGGTTATTGAACAGTTCCCAGTCTCCTCCCTTACCAATTGACTATCAGCTCAGACCTGTGGTCCCAGCAGAGAAACATTAATGTTGTAGTCACTAAAAATATACACACCATGTGTCAAAGGATTTGATATTTAAATTTTGGCCTGTTGAGTAGGGTGCAGGAGCCAGTCTCATCCCTGGTAAACAGATAATTACTTAGAATAAAGGATAGGCTAAGGAAAGATGGATATGTAATACAGACCTTTTTTTTTTCACATCTCTGGGCAAATCAATATCAATACCCTCAATACAAATTCTCAGTCAGCTTGAAGTCTGGGGACAGTATGATGTAATTAGCTGTGTTTTAGCAGTTTGGTTTCCTAATGATAATGATGCTCAACAGGACTTTTAGTATGTTCCTGTTACAACTCATTTTCAGCACATTTAAGACTTTCATGATCTGGCTTGTATGGTAGCAGGAGTTACACTCATTTAAGGACAACTAAAAGGAGTTAAAAGAGAACATAATCCAGGATACTTTCCAGCCAGCTTTAGCCACTAAACCAACGTGCTAGAATTAGGAGTGTAGCCACTATAGGCGCCTCATATTTAATGGAGACAGGGATAGAAAAAGCACTCTAGCTCTGATGGTGATAAAGAAACTAGATAGGCTGTATTACCCTCTTTATTATCCCATGTGAAAAGTGTATTCTGGCTAAATATTTTCAATTCATTTTTAGAAATGCCAGAGAAAACAGTGAAGCAGTGTTTTGTCATGCATTTTATTTTCTCATGCACAATACTGTTTCTGACTTCTGTCTAGCCCTTCCCCAACTATTACCCCAAAACAGTCTAATTCACACATTTGTGTTTTCAACTGTCTTTTCTTTTTATTACCCTAGAAGAATTCCATTAAAATAAGGCATCATTTTCACAGTGAAGCAAATAAAAATATCAGGGAAAGACAGACATTCGGGTGGAGGTATTATTAAATTAGATAAATCAATAGGCAAAGAGGCCAAACAAAATCAAGAGCACTCAGAAAGATACATCCACCTGAAGATGGAAAGAGGCAGTGAAGAAATGACAGCAAGCTAAAATATCATTAATTGACAACAAAAGAGCTTATACCCCTGCAAAACATTCTTGTTTATCTGAGGCTTATTTTCCTGGAAGGCTTAGCAAAATATAATCCTCCACCCTGAGCATACAAACAGTGCCATGAAATCATTGTTGTCTTTCTTTTTCCACTCAGTCTTTCTACTGAAATAGATTGAACCTAACAAGTGGAAAGTACAGCTATTAAACCTCCTTCTTTTTTTTCTTTTTTCTTTTTTTTTTTTTTTTTTTTTTTTTTAACAAGCTCAGCAATACAGGAATGCCAGGGGAGGTAATCTGTGTGTCTGAAGCTGAAGCTATAAAAAAAGCTTGAACAGCATCTGTAGCAGCACTTGCATCATCTGGTATTGCAGAACGAAAAGGATAAAGCTATAGAGATGAGTTAGGAGAAGAGAAAGAACAAACCCTACTTCTCCCAATATGTGTCTTTCACTGGACAAAATTTCTGTGTCTGAGCCAAACAGTTTCTCCACACTTTCTCCACCCATCTTCTTAGATATAATTGTCATCAAACTCTTCAATGGATTTACAAGGAAAATATGAAAGGTATACACAATGCCAGCTTCACAGTTTGAAAACAAACAAACAAACAAACAAACAAAGAAAAAACTCTGGTGTGCTTTTGCAACCCTTCTCCAAAGAGAAAAGAAAATCTGTGACAACCATACTCAGGTTGATGGGTTTAGCACCTCCTGGCACTGACAACTTCATGCTGTGAGACCTGTTTGGGAAATTCATGACACCTAATGAAAAATGTTGCTTTCTAAAACTGAGGCTTTTCTTTTTTCACAATTCATTACTCCTCCCCCCTCCCCCACCCCCACTCCCCAATGGGTTTTCTGTTGTGCGAAGGAAAACCTGATCAAGACCATCAGATAGGAGGTACAAGACCAACTGGAGGAAGCCAGTTCTTCAATATCTTGAGTCCACTTTTGGTCCACATGAAAAGTATTGAACCAAAAGTGAAGCAGGGAAAAAAAAAAAAAAAAAAAAAAAAAGTGGGGCAACTAGGGACTGTCAGAAAACTGGCATAAATTCTGAGTCTCTCTATCTCTGTCTCTTCTGAAAGCACCTAAACTTGTTGGGGCTCCTCCCAGACATCACTGCTCCATTTCCAGAATGAAGTTGCCTTGGGGAATGTGCTCCCTCCACTGAAAGCAGGAGGACTGGAGAGAAATCTGGTGTTATTCCCAAGCCCTACCTGTGCACAGAAAACGTAAGCCCTCTTCACACTTCAAAGTAAAGATATATCTTAATTTACTGCAGACAAGCACCTCTTCTGTACTGGTCATAACATACATTTTGGTTTTGTCTTGCTTTAAAACTTGCAAGGCCCATGTGTGAAAACAATTGGGAAATGGCAGACTCATTCTGAAGGAAATTCTCTTTTTTTCATCTTGGTCTGTTTGAAAGCTGATGACACTCTCTGAGGTGTTACTCACCACATGTGAATTTAGCCCAGAGTAGGAGGTTCATCTTCCCAGTTTCTGGAAGCTCACAGGAAAAAATGAGTCTCTCTCAGAAGGGAATTCAGATTGGAAGTAAGACCAGGTAAATGCCCACTAGAGTTCAACTCCCCTTAAGGCCTAGAAACCAGAGGGAAAAATGACTTATTTGTGACTGAAAAGGAAAGAAGCTAAGTGTCTGGCTGGCAAGTTATTGTTTTACCATACAGATTTAACACTAATGGTGGAATATCACAGAGAAAGATCTAAGCGGCACTTGTCACCGAGTAATGAAGAGGATGCACAAGGCCAGAGGACAAAGATTAATCCTAGGAGTTCAACTCTCCATGGTGATTGAGGCCATTAGGATCAAAAAGGGTAATAAGACAGGTCAAGGGAAGGAAAACCAAGGTAGATGTGGAAAGGCAACAAGAAGCAAAATAAATTCTGCTGATTTCTTCAGTGTGCAATTCACAGCCTGGTGTAAACACATGCTGTAAACTCCTGCCCCTTGAAGAATGTTAAATAGACAGTAAAGAAAAAAATATATGATCAGCAGTATTTTAAAGATAGAAAGTCCTTACTCAGAACTGCAGAGTAAATCTGTGGAAGAACGAGAATTTGAATCCACAGCCTTGAACAAAAGTGCATCTATTTTATGTACCATCTCTAAAAGGCACATTTCAGTCAGGCTTGAAGTCAGGCATTAGGAGTATCCTTTTATCAGTGTTCAAGACCTGCTACTCAAGACTGTATTTATTACAGACCTGCAAAAACAAGCTGGCTAGCTATTAAAAACTGGTAATTCAAGAAACTGGGATGCTGAGAAACGGATCATTCTCCTTAAAACTAAAGGGATTATTATGGCTTTAGAATAGACATAAAAAATTATCTGGACACATAAATACTGCACAGTTTTTTCAAGAAAGAAAAATTGACTACAAATTGCAGTATGAAGCTGTTATAGTCAGCCACATAATCTGCCATCCAAGTCTTAAACCAACACCACTCTAAACCTGATTCTTTTCTCCTTAATAGTAAAACCACTGTTGTAGAAAAGAAATCCACTGTGGGGCAATTTGTTCTCTTGCCACACGTATTTCGGCTACAAAATAGTCGGCAGCACTTAGGCATTAGAAAGACTCCAGAGTAAGTTAACACAGATGATTAGCCCTAAAGGAGCTGTAAGATGATGAGAAGCTGAGTGAATTAAATTTATTTTCCTTAGTGTGAATCAGTGGCGTGATGTTGAGGTTTACAATATTTGTGTTCAGAGATCTCACCACATCTGTGTAATGGGAGGGATGTAGGGGAATTAGTGTGGATGGACAGCAAATTGCAGGGGTGACATGGGACAAGACGATATATGGGGTCTTTTTATTCCATTTTTCTTTTTCACTGCTAGCTGATTAAGGAAAGCAAGGGCATCTAGGATTCTGCATTTGAAAGGCTGCTAGATGACTGCAAGAAACATTAGGCTGCTTGAAAATGTCAGCACTTTACACTTTATGTAGGACTGAGCTGATTGCTACAGTGAAGAGAACATAAGTGATTCAAAGGTGAACCAGAGGTCTCTGTGTTAGAGATGTGAATATGAGCAGGATGGGGGAAGGGAGCCTGTCTCTGTAAAATGCTGAATTCATTCTTAACACAATGCAGGATCTATAGCAATTTCATATATATTGCATTTTATATGAATTAGTGAGTGACTTCCTGTCAACAAAGATGTCTTCAATTTGGAATCAGATCTGGGAAAGGGGATAACACAGTCCAATAGCTTCTTCTTGTAGCCTCAAAATCTGTGATGAAAATCTAGTTATAAAGTAAAAATGGTCTTACTTCAAGAAAAGGGAAGGGGAGATATGTTTTGGCTGACTCATGCTAACTAGCACAGGGTGAAATGCTAATGAAGGTCAAGCTGTTTTTCTTGTCATTAACAAGTTAAAAAACATCCTGAGGCTTTCCCATGACTTACCTGCTGAAACACAGTAACCTACCAATTGTGTTCTTCTTCTCTGGATTTTACAATGGGCAGGACTTACCTTGGTTAAGTTCAGTGGTCTCAGTTACTCCAGTGCAAAGCTCGGGGTTTTCTCTACAGAGTTTGATCACTGCATTGGGAGGACTATCCTGCTTGTCCCAGCTGCATACCTTAGGATACATGGCATTGCCATCTGAAGGTGCATTTCTTTGTTGGCTATATCAGGCAACAAAACTTATACTGTTCACTTTGCATCTGGTTAGAAAAATTTCACCTCACCTCTTAGTTAGCCTATGTGAAACACTACTCGTTCTTCTAGTGCATATTTACCAGATATGTAGTGGCATCTTTAAAATGTGCTTCCAATTAGGATGCATTTGATAACTTCATTTTTCAGAAATCTTTCAAGCTCCCAGCAGGAAAAACAACCTGTACAGGCAATTGAAAAGAAAAAAAAAAAAAAAAAAAAAAAAAAAAAAAAAAAAAAAGGTAAAAGACACAGTCTCAGGAAAATAGATTTTCCCCTGACATTCTAGTAAAAGGAGCCTGTGATTAGTTAGATTTTCATTTCAGACCTGATCTTTTGAAAAATTTTAAGAGTGCAGGGCTAAGACAAGTTACTGTGTTGAGAACATCTTCACCATGCTTGAGACAGTTGTAGGAAACAGAATTATAATTTAATAATTTTTATTTTTTCTCTTTATTTCCACCATTAGTTTTCCCAAGACTCATGTTAAAGCTTTTCGAGTTCCTACATCTAGCTTAGATTTCCATCATCCAGCGCTGTGGAGCACCTACTGCAGCACTCTAGCTTCAGGTGTTGTCACAGTTACCCAGTGCTTCTGTTTGGCCAGGGGATGGATTGTGACATGTCCTTGGGTGACATTAACTGCACTGGATGCATCTGTGGCTGGGATCAAATCGTCTGTCACAGCAGTAGACTATGAAGTGGCATCTCTGTAGAGAAAACTAGGGGATTATGCCATGGTTTTCCTGCAAAATTAATCATTCCTGGAGTATACACACATCCATTGTCCAGGTAATCAGACCTTGGAAGGCTCCAAGAAGGAAGGGCTGGTGGCCTGAGACTGGGAAAATCCAGCCAGATGAGTTGTTTCCTAGCCAGGAGTACTCCTACAAGGCACTTAGGCTTGGCATTTCAGAATTGATTTTAGGCAGCATTGTGAATTGCTTGTAATTATTGCTCAGCTAGCACCTGATTGCCAACTTGGCTTCAGGACAATACAACATAGCAGAAGAAAAGCATATTCATGGGATAGCTCTTCCCATTCCTGAGCAGGTAATCTCCACAGCACTGAACATCTGGACTCACTAATCTGGATCAGACCTGCTTTAAGGATTTCTCTGCAGAAGACAGAGAGAGGGAGAGGGAGAGGCTGCTCTGGTTTATCTCATTGAAAGTCAGTGGGACTTTCCTCCCTAGCAAGTTCCTCCCTGGCAAGGTAGGGAGGATAGGACGGATTCGTGTAGATGGTGCTGGAAATGCTTAATTTAGCACCAAGAGTTGGTCAAGACAGAAGAAAAAAATCCACCATCAGGGGAGCTGATCACTGCTGAAGAACATAGCTAACTCCCAGTGGCTCTGCTGTGTAACAGGCAAGGCAAGCAGCAAGTACAGGGCAGCTCAGTGCATGGAAAACCATCAGAGAGAGGGCTTTTAAAAAATCTTTCAGAGATGAATTTACTACTCAGACCTCTAGGGCATTAATCGGTTCCACTTTTACTGTTTCCCATCAACTAACCATCTGCAGGCAACACCTTTTAACAACTTGCTGTAATACATTTACTGGACATTTTGTCATTGTAGTATATTTGAGATATCAAAAAAACAGCTGGTAGAAGGCTATAAACAAGGACTTTATTACATATTGTTTATCATCACTTTAGTTTTGGAAGGCTAACCAAGAACGTTAATGTACAGCAACATTAAGATGCATATTTACTGTTGCCAGGAAAGCTAAAGGTTACTTCACTAATAATATGCAAATGGAGGCTTTACTGCACATAATGAATAATCGCTTTAGATTAAAGATAGAAATTTCTTTTAGTACTGCTTCCAATAAAACCTTTTGCATGAATTTAATAATTAATTTAAAGAATTATCACTTCAGTGAGTCTGAATACATTATTTATTAAATGTAATTGAAGTATTTATTAGGCAAGTAATACATGATGGACAATAGTAATGGGTGGCTTTACTGTTTAATAAAATAACCTCAACCTGTGTTTACAGGCAGTGGTGGAAACCTTCCTGTATTGTTATAACAGATTAATTATCTTCAGAAAAATAGGTATAATTGCTTTCATTACTGGGTAGAATTTTCTAACTATTTATTTCTTCTCCTTGGATGTAGAAAGAGGGGAATTGGAATGTTGTTATCAGAGACTACTTACACTGACAGTCTGAACTCCAGTTGTGTATGACCGTTTTTTACTCTGCACTCTAAAATTTAGGTTGCAAGTGTGTCTCTCCATCATTTGACAATCTCAGCACATACATAAAGTGGTAACAAGTAAGGTAGACATCAGAGTTTGTCAAGTGAGAGTAACATTGACTTGCATTGAAACCAACAGTAGAGATTGTTTAAGAACTCCAGCTTAAAATTAATTAATTAGGTTATAATTAATTGCCTCAGTCTTTAACAGCAAAAGCAGTTGTTCTCTGGACGCCCAGTACCCTGAGCTGGTGGAAGGGGATGAGGAGCAGAATGTCGCCCCCACAATCCACGAGGAAATGTTTGGCAACCTGCTACAGCATTTGGATGCACGCAAGTCAATGGGGCCGGATGGGATCCACCCGAGGGTACTGAGGGAACTGGCAGAGGTGCTGGCCAAGCCGCTTTCCATCATTTATCAACA
>NC_048926.1:3817686-3830781 GCF_011077185.1 Oxyura jamaicensis | reverse complement strand
GAAACTGGCTGCTCATGGCTTGGACTGGCGTACACTTCGTTGGGTTAGAAACTGGCTGGATAGCCGGGCCCAAAGAGTCGTGGTAAATGGAGTCAAATCCAGTTGGAGGCCGGTCACTCGTGGCGTTCCCAAGGGCTCGGTGCTGGGGCCGGTCCTCTTCAATATCTTCATTGATGATCTGGATGAGGGCATTGAGTGCACCCTCAGTAAGTTTGCAGATGACACCAAGTTAGGTACGTGTGTCGATCTGCTTGAGGGTAGGAAGGCTCTGCAGGAGGATCTGGAGAGGCTGCACCGATGGGCCGAGGTCAACTGCATGAAGTTCAACAAGGCCAAGTGCCGGGTCCTGCACCTGGGGCGCAATAACCCCAAGCAGAGCTACAGGCTGGGAGATGAGTGGTTGGAGAGCTGTCAAGCAGAGAAGGACCTGGGAGTGATGGTTGATAGTCGGCTGAATATGAGCCAGCAGTGTGCTCAGGTGGCCAAGAAGGCCAACAGCATCCTGGCCTGTATAAGAAACAGTGTGGCCAGCAGGGCCAGGGAAGTGATTGTCCCCCTGTACTCGGCTCTGGTGAGGCCGCACCTCGAGTACTGTGTTCAGTTTTGGGCCCCTCGCTACAAGAAGGACATGGAGGTGCTTGAGCGAGTCCAGAGAAGGGCTATGAAGCTGGTGAGGGGCCTGGAGAACAAGGCTTACGAGAAGCATCTGAGTGAACTGGGACTATTTAGCCTAGAGAAGAGGAGGCTCAGGGGTGACCTTATCGCTCTCTACAGGTACCTGAAGGGAGGCTGTAGTGAGGTGGGGGTTGGTCTATTCTCCCACGTGCCTGGTGACAGGACGAGGGGGAATGGGTTAAAGTTGTGCCAGGGGAGGTTTAGGTTGGATGTTAGGAAGAACTTCTTTACCGAAAGGGTTGTTAGTCACTGGAACGGGCTGCCCAGGGAAGTGGTGGAGTCCCCATCCCTGGAGGTCTTGAAAAGACGTTTAGATGTAGAGCTTAGGGATATGGTTTAGTGGGGACTGTTAGTGTTAGGTCAGAGGTTGGACTTGATGATCTTGAGGTCTCTTCCAACCTAGAAATTCTGTGATTAGGAAGAACTTCTTTACTGAACGGGTTGTTAGTCACTGGAATAGGCTGCCCAGGGAACTGGTTGAGTCCCCATCCCTGGAGGTCTTGAAAAGACATTTAGATGTAGAGCTTAGGGATATGGTTTAGTGGAAGATTTGTTAGCGTTAGGTCAGAGGTTGGACTTGATCATCTTGAGGTCTCTTCCAACCTAGACTATTCTGTGATTCTGTGATTCTGTGAATTTAACAGAAGAAAGATAAATGATGAGATTAGCAATACTAGTTGCCTTGTTATGTTTCTGGAACAGTCTAAAACATTACGACTGGTAAAATTGTTTTAAAGGCAGCAAGCCTGAAGTTGATCCAAAAGTCTCTAAACAATACCATCACGCTGTGGAAACCAAGGCCAAAGTTCCAGTTTCCATCTAGGAGCTAGTGATAGTGCAAAAATATTGACCCCTGGATATGCCTGTAAAGGACAGGATTTGATGTAGGTCAGAACAGCGTGTGCTCTGTTCTGTGGAATTCATTCTACCTGCCTATCCCACCACATGTTTTCATATAGTCAAGAAATATGTGTAAAGGCAATCTTAGCTGTGTTGCTTTCTAGATGCACTCAGCATGTTCCCTCCAGTCTCAAAATAAAACCCAAAGTGCGAAGGACTATGAAACTCAAATACTTAAAATCATATGTAACATTTTTGTGCCCACGTCCCAGGATTTCTGGAAAAAAAACTCCAAGCTTCATTAAGAAATAACAGTTTTCCAAAAATATTAAACATTCATGCTTTCTTCCCATATCAAAAACTTATACTGCAGCAAAAAAAAAAAAAAAAAAAAAAAAAAAGAAAAAGAAAAAAAAGGAAAATAATGGAAATGTGTTTCATTAATGAAAAAATATATCTGTCCCTCTAAGGCTTAAACAATTTTATTTCCTTCAAATCTAAAAAAATAAAATAAATAAAATAAAATAACAAGTTTTATAATGTTTTAACCTATTTTCTTTTAACAAGTAAGAAGTAAAATGTAGTCTGGCATACAGTACTATCATATTAGAATTTTAGCAGTATTCTGAATTACTCCTGGATTACTTTGTAATAAGGAAAATGAACACCCAGAAATTATCTTCACAAAACATTTCTGTCTTAACTTGGCCACCTGTAATTAAAATACACTGTCCCTGGTAACTATAAGCTATCACTATGGGAATATTTCAGTTGGAAAGGGCCTACAAAGATCATGAAATCCCACTTCCTGACTACCTCAGGGCAAACCAAATGTTAAAGCATGTTCCTGAGGGCATTACCCAAATTATTTTTTTCCTAATATCCAGTATGACCATCCCATGGCTCAGCTCTGCACCGTTCCTACATATTCTGGCATCAGTTCCCAGGAAGCAGAGACCAGCACCTCCATCTCTTCTTCCCCTTCCCAGGAAGCTGCAGAGAGCAACGAGTTCACCTCTTGGCCTCTTCTTCTACAGCCCAGGCAGCCCAGGCATCCTCAGCCTCTCCTCACAGAATGTGCCTTCCAGCCCTTTCACCAGCTTTGTTGCCCTCCTCTGGACATTTCCAAGCACCTTAACATCCTTTTTGTATTGTGGAGCTCAGAACTGCACACAGTATTCAAGGTGAGGCTGCTCCAACACTAAGTGCAGTGGGGGAATCACTTCTTTTGACTGCGTGCATCAAGAAGGTGCACTACAGATATTTAGGTGATTAAACATTGAAAAGATACGTGGCTGCAGGAAACCTTAATTCTTGTGGATATGTACATGTCAAGCCCCAGCACCTAGAAGTTAAAGTTGTATTCTGGAAGTGACTACTTTAACTTGAAAAGGTGCCAGAGTTGCTCACCTTTGATGCTTTTGCAGTAAGAGTGGACATCTTAATATTAGTCATCATGTCATTAGTCATCATGTCATTTGCATCCCAGATGAACTTTTCTGGCATCTCATGGAGACCAGCTGAAAGTCTTAGTAGTTGGTTTTGGTGTTGCAGTCCATGATATACCTTTCCTTTCCTTCAATGATTCTTATGGAATAATTATAATAATTATGAATAATTAGAAATGGAGACTTGTTTTCACTCCACAGTGGTGGGAGAAAAGGAGAATGAGCGTGTGGCGGATGCAAACACTCTGTCATAAAACAGGTCTTACATTATCCTATATAACTAATGCCCAGGCAGGATAGGTTCAATTCTCTAAAGAGCTCAGCTTTTTTTTTCTGCTAATGCTTTCCCATGGTATTTTTTATTATTATTGTTTTATTCTAATAGAGTGCATATTTTATCATGAAATGGTTACATAGCTGCTTCAAAGTTAATTGCCTTACCTGAAAAAGCTTGTTAGATGTTGGCTCTGAAGATGTTGCTCTTCTTCCCCCCAGATCTCTGGACTGCTGACAAAGGCAGCTCAGTGTGCTGAGTAAACTTTCCCCTCAGTTTTCACTGAGAAGCCTTTCAACCAGTTTAATTAATTCTCCCACTTGCTGTGTATTACAAGTGTTTGATGGGATAAGTTTATATATGTCTATAAAAGTGAAAAACTGATATACAAGAGACACTTGTGACTCATGGTCCATTATCATGATTATTAACTTCTCTGAAGTCCTGTAATGACCAATCTGTCACTTACAAGCCAGTAGTACATCATCGCTTAATGCGCTGAATACTTCTGCATTGCTAAAAAGCTAATAATCCATTAAGTAGCCTGTCCCACTATAACAGATCTTTACCAGTCTTGGAGGGAGGGTTAACAGGAACCTTTGGAGCTTTCTGTATGTATTTTGGATTCTGTTTCTTGTAATAAAGTGTCCACATGCATTGAAAGTCTTGGCAGAATAGATCATGTCCAGCATGCTCTTGTATTTATACCTTACAGCTGCCTGCTATGCCTATCTTCTGTCATACTTTGACACATTATTGTAATTTATTGTCCAGCAAACTCAATTCTGCTTGTGTCTGAACTTGTGTTTTCAACCGTATGTTTGAGAATTATTTCTAAGGGTTTTTTCAAATGGCTTTGCATTTTATGTTTGATTTTTCTAGTGGCATTCGGTTGTGGAAAAGTTTAGTACTTTAGTCAAATTAACTTTAAATGTTTCCTGTTACCTCCTCTTACGCAGAGAATCTGTAAGTACTCTTGAAAACACTCCTGCTTTAAGGAACATCCTTCCAGGCCTCATTTTTTCCATCCTGCACCCATTTGCAGTAATCAGGGGGATCTTTTCATTTTGATGCCTACAAAGTGGGTTTCTCTAATTTAAATTTGTTACTCTAAGGCAGAAACTTTGGGCAATTTATGTATCAGAGGAAACTTTCAGGTGTTAAACATATAAACTAAATCTTTAATGGTCACACTTGCTTTATTAAGGTCACGTTCATAAATAATTTACCATAGGTAAGCTACAAGATTATTAAAAGTTAATAAACTGATTGTTACCAACTCAAGTAACTAAATTGATGGTGTAGTGTAGAATAATCTATAACTACTTTACTGATGTGTTTATCCTCATTTGTTTCAGATGAACTTTACTTTTGTCAGTAGCAAGTTTAAAATATACCAATCATTTAAAAATACCAATCATTTCTGAATCTTTTAGTGATGTTTTATATGAGCACTTAAAAAAAAAAAAAAAAAAAAAAAAAAAATGACCTATTGAATAATACTTTCTACAGTCTAATAAACACCTCTAAAATCATCTAGACTTGCTTCCTCCAGGATATTTACAGAGAAACTCATTCCAATATGTCAAACTCTGTGAAAGACCTTTCCTTAAAGCAGACATAACAGTGTGGTTTGGTGCATTTAGTAAGCAAGAATTTTGGTTATTGATTTTAATTTCAGGCTGCCATTAATTCTTTTATGCACATGCAATGTGGTTACACTTGCATCAATAATCCCAGCTGTAAAAGGTGTATCTATTATCTGCTGAATTTTTGCCTGGAAAAGAAACATCCACTTCAGATAACAGGACAATTCTTGATACCAGATGGATTTTTAAGAATGTTTTACATTTTATGCATATATATACTTAAATCATGTACAAATTTGGGGACCATGTATCGGTGGGCCTAAGCACATATGACACACATCTTTATGTATTGACAATTTCCAATGACTGTATGTGCAGGTAGCAGTGTCTAAACAGCTCAAAGAAAAATACATTCAAGGATAACTCAGTAAAGTTATGAAGAAAGCTTTAACAATTGTGGTTCTTAAATTAAAGCACTAGGATATAACACACAGTCAACAGTAATGGAGGTGAGCAAATATATCACCCCACAAATCACAGTGTAAACAGAATGATTAGCAACCACCCAGGCTCAAAATAAAAAATAACAACAACTCTGATTCATAAAACAGGCAGGCCACCATGGCTCCAAAATAAATAACAGTTTGTCAGACTCTTTGACTACATGAAGCACCTGGCATGCTCCTGATACTGTCCAGGTTATAAATCATAATGAGAAAATATCAGAGACCTGGGCTCAGTGACCCATGTGGTTCTTTTCAGCTCTGTGTTCCTGTGATTAACTATTCAAACAAGATCTACAGAACCAGATCTAACTGATCTGCTTGTCTTTAGATGCTCAGGAATACCTGTCCATCTGTTTTCTATGTATCCATCTCTGTGGCACCTGGCATAATTCAGCATTAAAAGTACAGGCAAGACTTGAATCAGCCTGCTTGAGCTATTGCAACCTGGGGTTTGGCTCAGGCCCAAATCTTTAAATGTACTCAGGGGTGGGATTCTGCCTTTAATAAAACACCAAACTTCACCTGACTTTCAGATGCTGAACCACCTTAAGATGCCTGAAGTTCAGTGAAGAAGATCTAGCTCCAGAAAATTTCAGAGAAGCAAACAGGTCCTCAAATAAGTCTTAAGAGAGCTTCTTAGTTAGAAGCATACAACTTAGGCACCAATTGGATGTATAGACACCTGATCCCTGAATCAACAGAAAGACAGATGCCTAAACTACACCGTGGGGCAAATCTGAGGTGCCTAAATTCATGCACACGTCATTACTTTTATCACTGTAGGAGGCATCACATCCATCAAATTTCCATTGTCTTCCATAGAGTCATTTTTTTTCTCTGCAAAGCAGGCACCCGAGAAACACCTGAGCCAAAAGCCTAGGTAGATTGCCACAAGGAAAGCAAGACCTTCACTGTTTAGCATTTGCTTTTCTTCCTTACAGTTCAGAAAAGCCATTTGTCAGGGCACTGGTAAGACATCCACAAAGCACCGTCTCTTGGAGACGGCAATCTACTAAAACACGATGTTCTTTTGTAGAGTTTAAGAAGGATATTTATTGTGTCTATCAAATAAATCAAATATGTTTACAGTATTTTTACCTGGTTTATTAAAAATTCTCTTCCTATTCCACCCCATAATGTTCACATTCCACTGCTCTGCCTGGTTTTCTTCACTTACTTCTCTAAATATTTGTCATTAGGTTATTTGAGATAGAGGGGGAGAGAGAGAGAGAGATCCATACGGCTTGCAGGAAGAAAAGACTTAAACAGGCTGAGAATTAGTTTATGCATTGATTTGTCTTTTATGCTGTTTAGAAAGCCTTAACTGCGAGACAGAATTTTTTGTCATATATCATGCACACTCTCACACTGAAGCAGCCTTTATTTGACCTCTTAATCAATCTGAGTGCCAGTGCAGGGAAGAAAAAAAAAAAAAAAATAAAGATACAAGATAGCTTATATAAATGCCAAGTTGGCTGTGTTCCTCTGAACCATCTGCACTTCTAGCCATGGTCAGACTAAATGTCTGCTAATGGCCCCCTTCTTCTGTGATCCATTTATATGTCCCTCTTTCTTTTTTTTTTCTTTTTTTTTTTTTTAAGTGGAAAACAAATGGCATTATTGGACCTGCTCCGCTTCAATGCAGCTGTGAATTGCAGGCCTAGAAAGGCAGCCAAGGAGAAGTCAGACAGCAAAGCCTTTCTGCTTAGAGAAGCAAGGCCAAAACTGCTGATTTGGCTTCATTTTGATACATGATATATTTTTTTTAATCCATAAATTTTAATGTGGTCCTTAGAGGACATATTTTGAGATGATGTTTTTTCCATTTCTTTTCTTCTTCCCCCACCTTTCAGAAGCAAAGAGGTCTGTTGTACTTTTTCTGGGTTATAATTACCAGACCTTGCAACTTGTTATTCTGTCTGCTGATAGGAAGAAACCTGAAGTCAAGGACAATTATACATGATGATAAGACAAGGACCAGGATTGGTTTTCTGAAGAATTAGGCTTTGGCCACAAAACAATGCTTCTCAATCGTACTTAGATTCTAGCTGAAGGTGTATTTTGCAAGAAGCAGGAGAGCAAAAGTGGAGAGGAGCCAGCAAAACAAGTCCCTGAGTCCAGCTGGGAACTCCAGGTACTCCTGTATTACAAATAACAATTAATCATTGTTCTCTAAAGCTGAATGCAAATCTTTAGGGCTTCCTCTCAGAGCCTGGCTTTGTGCAACAGCACATCTTTGTGATGCTAATTTTCCCTGTGGTTGAAAGAGTTATGTAGTCAATTATTGACCCATTGCCAACAGCATTGAACCATTGTCAACAGCTTCCACTCACACCCCTAAGGATATGCACCCAGTCTTGTTTTGCCCAGTCCCTGTGAGCAAGACTCTGCTCTGATATGGAAACCTCATGGCTGGGTTAGAGTAGCATTGGGCCAAGATCCTGCATAGAAAGTGTGCTTTGCCCTGGGAACAGCTCTTCATTCACGAGTCAGTGAGGCTTTGGACCCAAACCCGCCTCATGCTCTGTGAGGTTGCCTTGCCATACTGAACTCTAACTTGTAATTCTTCCTTTTGCTTATGGTGTAAAAGCACATAGATGTGGCACCCCAACAATGAGCTGCTTAGAAAAACATCAAGACAAGAGCTGAACAACCAAAACTTCAGGATGTGTGTGTCTTTTGAGTGCGTATAGTGCAGGTCTTGCCTACCAAGGGGCCACTCCTCTTGCACACAACAGTCCATTTCTCTTCCCACTTATATTTTAAAATTTAAAAAAATAAAATAAAATAAAATAATAAAATAAAATAAAATAAAATAAAATAAAATAAAATAAAATAAAATAAAATAAAATCAGGGAAATAAAGTTTTAAAAAAAGAACTTGGGGAAAGTAAGTGAATGTGAAAGTAAGTGAAAAGTAAGAATGTGAAAGTAAGTGAAATAAAATCAGTGCACTGATGTGTCACATTTCAAACAAAAAGTTTACTAAACACCATCAGAAAGGCAGGAAAGATAAGCTTTCAGACTTCCTCCCAGTGTCTTTAAACTCTAAGCTAGCATGTATATGTGAACCATCTCTCTTCAAAACTACCTGATGTTCATGACTGATTTAGTATAGTGACAAAATAATGACATCATAAATTTTCTCCCATAAAGTGGAAGGGTACCAAGAATTTCACGAAAAATCAGTGGGAACTGGGTTTCTGAATGCCTTGGATGATCCTGACTGAGAGTTTTGAATTAGAGACTCCAAGTCCGTAGTTAGTCACCTATGTATTGGCTCTCGATTTCAAAGGTGCCCAGCACTTAGTAGTTCTTGCTGACATCAGTAGAGGGTATGACATGTCCAGTCTGCCTGGAAAGGAAAGTTGCAGTGGATACCGAGTCCTATCTGCTGTTTTTTAGGGCCAGAATACAAAACTCAGGTCTCATGTGTTGCACTCATTCCTGCTGCATGACTAGTTTGAGTGCATATTCTATTCCCCTCCAACCAAATCGCTAGCAGAGACATTCAGCACCAGAGACTGTCCTCAGAAGTTCACCTTTTAGTCAATTAACCTTGCAAAAAATATTTTTTCTCCATCTCCTTTTCCCACAAGACCTCTCTGAGAGTATGTACATATGGGTATGCACGCAGCTTTTAGGAGGGCCTTATTTTCTGGGCAAAAAGCCAAATGCTACAATTTCTTTCCAGCCATTGGTTGTTTCAGGCCCTGGTGAAGTCAACAGGTGAGCTCCATTCTTTGTATAAAGACTCATTCTGTCAGTCTTAGCACCAGGCAGAGTTTGTTTTTGGAGCTTATTGAAATTAAATTTTTTAAAAAATGAGGGATGCACTGAGTAGAGGCAGTTCTCACCTCTTCACAAGTTAATCCCTGACTAGAAGAACATGAGAAGGGTCTACCAGACATGTTGCAAATTAGGCTTTTTGTGCTAATCATGCTTTTCCATGGCAGGTGTGCATTTCCCTTCAGAGTTCAACCCATAGCCAATTCACAATCTGTTCTCCCCACAATCTTGCTTTGCAGGACCCCAAGGCCAGGTTTTGAAATTGCTTCCTTCAATTTAATCCTGAGTTCAATAGAAATAAAACAACAATCTCTGCTGTGAAGAGTGCAAAAATACAGTGCCAGTGTTGCTTAGAAGTTAGAGATGAGCCATACATCCTCTTCCTCTGTTCTTCTGAAACTGTGGGAGCTGATTTATACGTATATCTACTTGTGAGCTAAATTGTATAAGCCATGTCCCCAGGAATAACACCATTACTTTTAATGAAAATAAGCCATGTATGATCCAAAGCTCTGTAATAGTGTTAAATGTGTTAAATACTTAACTCTAAGGTTTCCTTCTAAAGAAATATGTTGCTTTTTATCTCAATCATCATCATCATAACAATAGCTAATAAGACTATGAATAACAAAGATTTAAAAGGAAGGATAATTCTGGTTAAGAGATGATTGAAATTATTGCAAAGTTCAGTTTGTAGGTCAGAGGATTTGGCATATAAATAATCAAGATCCTCATCCTTGACCATGAGCCAGCAGTGTGCCCTGGTGGCCAAGAAGGCCAATGGGATCCTGGCATGCATAAAAAGGAGCATGGCCAGCAGGTCAAGGGAGGTGATCCTCCCCCTCTACTCTGCCCTGGTCAGGCCTCACCTGGAGTACTGTGTCCAGTTCTGGGCTCCCCGGTACAAAAAAGACAGGGATATCCTGGAAAAAGTGCAGCAGAGGGCAACAAAGATGATACAGGGCCTGGAGCATCTTCCATATGAAGAAAGGCTGAGAGACCTGGGTCTGTTCAGCCTGGAGAAGACTGAGAGGGGATCTCATCAATGTTTACAAGTATCTTAAGTGTGGGAGACAGAGGGATTTGGCCAACTTCTTCTCAGTGGTTTGTGGGGACAGGACAAGGGGTAATGGCCACAAGATAGAGCACAGGAAGTTCCTCACCAACATGCAAAAGAACTCACGGTGAGGGTGATGGAGCACCAGAAGAGGCCACCTAGGGAGGTTGTGGAGTCTCCTCCTCTGGAGATATTCAAGGCCCATCTGGACGTCTACCTGGGCAGCCTGCTCTGAGGAACCTGCTTTGGCATGGGGGTTGGACCCGATGATCTCTTGAGGTCCCTTCCAACCCCTACAATTCTGTGAAATTCTGTGAAATCTGATCACGGTTTTTAGTCACTGCAAATGATAACTTGCAATGATTTCCCTATTTCATTTGAAATAGTGCTGAACCTACCCAGCTGCCAAAGTTTTAGTTAATGTGCACATAGACGAACAAACTGCTAAAACCATGAGTCTCCTTCTTCTTAAAGATACGTTTGAACAGGAAATCTTACAAAAACACGAGCCCTGTCTGTACGTATTAGATACACTCTGGCCCTGATTTTATGCCACTGAAGTCAATAAGAATGTGGCTAAGCCACTTGTGAGGAGTAGGTTCTTGGCTGAGTCTTACATATTTCCTTTTTGGTATCTAATATTCTTGTCTAAAGCTTTATGCTGTAAGAATTGTAATTGCAACAAAGCGGATTAGTTTAATATGAAGTTTGCATCAGTGCAAATACATCTCAAAATATAAGAATAACCTTGGATCAAATTCTGGGTTATACATAAATCAGTATGAAGCAACCCTGAGAATACGGAAGGTGATATAGTATGAAACCCAGTTACATGTCATAAGCTACGATTTTTTTTCTTCCATAAAGAGTTTGAATATATGCAGGCGCATTTGCTAACTTGACACTTAGCCCCAACAAATGCCATCTCTGAATTTAGATAGCTGGGCATGGCTGGTGGAGTCAGTATAACAAACCTAAAGGGGAATAGAAAGAATAATAAATAAATAAATAAATGAAACAAATAAAGAGAAAAAACCTTGGTGTACCTTAAAGGAAGATTTTGTTGATTTTAAGTAACATCTCCTTGCATTCTGGAGTACAGTTCATCCAGCCTTACAATCATATATCCAGCCATATGAATAAATAAAAAGGTGTGAATAGGGCTGAGTTTTGGAACTGGGGGTGTGTTGACAATTCCTCAATAATTTTTTGGATAAACTACCAGAAAGCTTCTCTCTCTCATGCACACACACACACACACACATACACACAAAAAATAAAATAAAAATAAAATAATAATAATAATAAAAAAGACAGCATAATGGTATAATAGTGTGACATGAGGATGACATCTCATGTTAAAACAGGTGAAAGAGAAACAGAGAACTATTTCCTCATCTTACCACAGCAAATACCCAGGGCACCTTAGCTAGAATGTGAGTGACTGAAACAGAGGTGGCTATACTTCAAATCATGCACAGTGGGCATCCCAACCCCTCCGACTGGCTTCTGCTGGTCCTGTTCCTCTGCTTAGTGTAGGTATCTGAAACAATGGCTCCTTCTTTCATGATTTGCTGATCCCATACTTTAGAATAAAACCGATGTTATGTGATTTTGTCCAGCTTCTAAACTCATAATCCTTTTTTGATGAAGGATAGTGCCAAAATATTACATTTAAAACTTCTGAGAACCTATTTCTATAATTTAGATTCAGCCTGCTGCTGAATAGCACACTGCAATTACTGCACTATAGTTACAACTCCGGACAGGAAAAAAAATAAAATAGTTTCTCAACTGATTGATTTTCACCTTCTGTTGTTTCTTTCAAAATATTTTTATTATAACAAACCTAGCATATTCTAAGGATTCATCTCTATTTCCTAAAATGAAAGATGGACAAATAGAGATGTGACAAATCAGGGGAAATTAGCCCTTGTTTATCAAGTCCAAAGCCTGCTACATGTGTTTTCAGCAGTGATACTCTACTTCTTCATGCTAGAAAATGTGGTATGAATTGTGCTTTATATTATAGTACTTCCCAGAGATGCATCTGTATTGGCTCTGCTCAGTACCCATAGTTAGACTTGTTTTTTTCCTCATGGATGCACAGTGTAAATGGAGATGATGACAAGTAAGAGGAGAAACTCTCAGCAGGCATTTTACATGGTCAGAAATTAAATCTGGATCTTCTAGTCCAATGCTGCCTGCATTCATCAGCCCTGCTCTCACCTGTCCCTGCACTGAGGACATTTGGAGGCCTGATAGATGTGATTCTGTGCTCAAACTCAGCACAGCCTATTAAGTGCTCAGGTACTATGGTAATGAGCTCAGTCTAAAATCCTCACCAGATAAGAAAGACAGACAGAGTGACCTTTAAATCTTCTTGCCTTCATTTTGGCATCTTATCAGCATTTTACAGTTCCTTCTTAATGTGTGACAGTGTAGAAAGTTTCATAATTCATTTCAGCTGTTGAATCTAAATATGAAATTACTGGAGAAATGCAGTCTCTTCATCCAGAAAGTAATTGTATTTTGAGGTCTGAAATTGGCTCATGCATGGCATTTCTAATGACTAAGATGTCATCAAGATCACAATGAGCACAGTGCTTCGTTCCCAGCTGAACATTGTGCACAATATAGCTAACCCATTCTTAAAATTACTGTCTGCAATTTAGGGTGAGTCAGAAACAAGCTCTTCTGCCAAAACCAACACCTGCATCCTTTCCAATTACCTTTTGTATTTATTGGAGGGTTTGGTGGCACTCTGGTGAAAGTTTAAAGCACTTTGGGTAAGGGTCCCCCTGTAGCACCCCTTGTGCCCAGGGTTGTGGGCAGGGTTGGGTTCTGTCCTCAGAGAAGACATCACAGGGGTTGGGATTAAAAAAAAAAAAAAAAAAAAAAAAAAAAAAAAAAAAAAA